>NC_080422.1:21626235-21926235 GCF_029873635.1 Malania oleifera
GTATAATTTTGACGCAAGGCCGTATTTATGTATGATTTCGGTGCAAGGCCACAGATATGAAAGTAAATGGCGCAAGACCGCATTTAATTCTATTATTACAATGCTTTCAATATATTTACGTTAAACAGTATATTATCATATATTATATGTTATCAAAATCCGGATGATAGTTCAGTTCAGGTACAAGAGCATGACACCGTTGTTATACAGATTAGATTATTACGTTGAGACTTGTGCTACCGCCCCACAGGAGGGTGGGAGATGGATAGTTGGTGTGGCTTTCAGTGTAGACGATTAGATGTCCACCTAGTAGTCCAGACTAGGGTGTGATGGGGCCATCGTACTTACAGACATTTTTGCCTCGGCAGTGGTCGGCCAGCCATTGTCAGGTCCCACGTTCGGGCTGCACAACTCGTCATGGAGGGTAATACATGACATTAGCTAGCTATGCATCCGTGGTAAATTTTCAGTAATATTAGTTATACCAGACGATTCATGAATAGTGTTATTTATTAGAAAATATGAAAGTATATGATTATTCACTATGTTATGATGTATGTTTTCAAGTATATGAAATGTACAATATATGTATAATTGCACCAGATATTCATGTTGCCACACAACTGTATTTAGTTTATTTTCCCTTACTGAGAAGTATCTCACTCCCAACATTAAATAATTTTCAAGAAACCCAGGAAGACCGGCAGATCGAGGCCGTCGTTGAGTTAGTTGGTGCTACCCTGTTAGGAGGGTTAGTTTTGTACTAGGATCAGGAGATTCTATTGCTAGATCCTAGATGTATTTTTGCATATTTTGGAGATTGTAAATAAATACCGTATTTTGGGTATGTAGTTGACTCTGGTATTATGTTTTTATGGTTAGATGGTTGTAATTTATATTTACTGCTGCTTAGGTTTCCGCTATGTATGTCGGGTGCGTCCCCGTTTCCCATGGTGTCGGGTTAACTTTATTATTAAATATGTTTATTATTTGATAAGATAAGCAAGTCGTTACAGTTTGGTATTAAAGCCTAAGATGCTAGGTTCTGTAGACTCTAGAATGCAGCAGTAAATAATACCAGAGTATAGGATAAGGGAATTTGAGGTCTGGTTTTGTAGTCTAGATGCAAGACTTTCGTGGTGGTTTGTGTGATTTTCCTGGGGTGACAATTTTAGGAAAGTCATGGTAAACTATCGTCGGGTTAGGTATCTAGGTTGCAAGATTGAGCCTTGAATTAAGATCAGGAGTGATGAATTAATTAAGGAAATATTATACTAGTTGATGATATGTATAGTGAAGGGATATGGACCCTGATGGCAGTAGTGCCCATGCCAGTGGAAATGAGGGAGCTGGACCCTCAGGTGTTGCAGGTGGTGATTCAGATTTCGTACTACGCAGCGTGGCATAGCAAGTCATGGTTGAGATTGCTAGGAGCTCGAGGGAATAGGGTGGTCCGTCGGTAGTCTATGGTAGCTCGATCGAGAAGTTCATTAAAATGAATCCTCTGGCTTTCTCAAGAGGAACTAATCCTAAAGTCGTTGAAAACTGAGTGCAGGAGATTGAGAAAGTATTTTCCGTGCTCGGAGGAGCAGAGGGTGCTATTTGCTACCTATAGATTGACTGGAGAGGTTGAGAGATGGTGGATGATAGTGAAACTATTAGAGCAATAGAGGACGGTACTTGTGGAGATGACATGGGATCGATTTAAGGAGATATTGTTCGACAGGTATTTTTCAGCCTCGTCTAGGGAAGCTAAGATAGAGGAGTTCCTGAATCTGAAGCAGGGACAGGAGACTGTGCAGCAGTACACGACGAGGTTCATCGAAATATCTCGCTTCGCCTCGTACATTATTTCAGATGAGGCGAAAAAGGTATGGAAGTTTGAAAGAGGTCTGAGGAAAGAAATATATAAGCAGGTGTTGATACTAAAATTGTAGGATTTCGCTGAGTTGGTTGACCGAGCCATTATAGCAGAAATGGGAGAGCGGTTGGAGGCTTAGGAGCAGAGGTAAAAGAAGAGATCCACACCTTCTGGTTCCCAGCAGGGGGTTGGTCGTGGTTCGTGGAAGAGAGGTGGTTACTATAGAGACTGGTGGCACGAGATTGGAATCACGGTTTTTAGGGTATGTAGCCATTTCCATCTTGCTCGACTTGTGGGAAGAGACACCCAGGAGAGTGTCATACCAGGCGTTGTATCTGCTACCGATGTGGGGAGCCGTGGCATGTGATGAGAGATTGTCAAGTTCAGATTGGTGCTACTCCTGCTCTTAGACCAGCTCGAGGAGGCTATCAGGCACCACGTGGAGGCTAGTAGAGGAACATGGCTCCAGCCAAGGTTTTTACTTTGATGCCGGGTGATGTTGAGGCAGCCGGCGATGTGGTGATAGGTATGGTTAGCATGTTTTTATTTAAAGTCATTGCATTATTTGATTCAGGTGCCACACACTCATTTGTCTCCGTAGGGTGTGTTAAATTGTGTGGGGATGAAATACAATCACTAGATGTTGAATTATTAGTAGTTACACCGACTGGGTCAGCAATGAGGAGTAATAGGGTACTTCGTGGCTGTCCAGTTGATGTTCAGGGGAATATTCTATCTACTGATTTAATAGTGTTAGATATGCATGGATTTGATGTCATATTCCACATGGATTGGCTAGCAGCTAATTTTTCTAGTATTAATTGTCGTGCGAGAGAAGTGATATTTAAACCTCCAGGAAGACCACTAGAATTCAGATTCACAAGGTTACGAGTGCAATCCCTACCTCAGTTAGTTTCAGTTATTCTGGCGTGGAAACTACTTCAAAGCGGCTATCAGGGATTCATGGCTTTTTGTGAAGGAAATGTCAGAGAATGAAATGAAGCTTACTAGTACTTCAGTAGTGAAAGAATTTATAGACGTGTTTCCAAATGAATTACCGGGTTTGCCACCTGATCGTGAGGTATATTTTCCTATTGATCTACTTCCAGGTATGACGGCGATTTCTAAAGCACCATACAGAATGGCGCCAGCAGAATTGGAAGAATTGAAAATCAATTGCAGGATTTACTTGATAAGGGCTTTATACGACCTAGTGTATCAATGTGGGGAGCTCCAGTACTATTTGTAAATAAGAAAGATGGGTCTATGAGGATGTGCATAGATTATAGGGAGATTAATAAAGTGACCATCAAGAACAAGTATCCTCTACCTCGTATAGATGATTTATTTGACCAGCCCCAGGGTACACAGGTGTATTCTAAGATTGACCTCAGATCAGGCTATCATCAGGTAAAAGAAAGGGTAGAAGATGTGTCGAAGACGACTTTTAGGACCATGTATGGACATTAGGAGTTCCTTGTTATGCCGTTTGGTCTGACAAATGCTCCTGGGATATTTATGGATTTAATAAATAGGATCTTCCATCCATATCTAGACCATTTTGTTGTTGTTTTTATTGATGATCTACTGGTCTATTTGAGGAGCTATGAGGAGCATGAGATGCATTTGAGGCAAGTTTTGCAGACGCTCAGGGAAAAGAAGTTGCATACAAAGTTCAGCAAATGTGACTTTTGGCTCAAGAAAGTTGTGTTTTTGGAGCATGTTGTTTTAGGAGACGAAATTTCTGTGGATCCCAATAAGATTGATGCAGTAGTGATTTGGGCTAGATCAAGGAACATCTAGGAGATCAGGAGTTTCTTGGGGCTTGCTGGATATTACCGTCGTTTTGTTGAGGGGTTCTCAGCATAATCAGGGCATCTGACATGACTAACTAGAAAGAATGCTAGATTTGAGTGGGATGACAGTTGTGAGTAGAGTTTTTAGGAATTGAAGCAGAGACTTATCACGACACTAGTTATGGTCATCTCGTTAGGGGGTGAAGGTTATACTGTCTACAGTGATGCATCCTTGAAAGGACTTGGTTGTGTACTAATGCAGCATGGCAGTGGTGGCGTATGCTTCTAGGCAGTTGAAAGAATATGAAAAGAACTACCCTACTCATGATCTTGAATTAGCTACAGTGGTGCACGCATTGAAGATTTGGAGGCATTATCTGTATGGCGAGCGATGTGAAATTTTCTCCGACCATAAAAGTCTAAAGTATTTCTTCTCCTAGAAGGAATTGAATATAAGCCAGAGAAGATGGTTGGAGCTTATCAAATATTTCGATTGTACCATCAGTTATCACCCAGGGAAAACAAATGTGGTAGCTGATGCATTGAGTAGGAAGTCTGCAAGACCAGTATGGGCAGCTATGGAGATCCAGTATCTGATCTTGATGGATCTGGAGAGACTTGGATTAGAGTTGGTAAAGAATGATCCTTCAGGAGAACTATTTTAGAGGAGGCTCACAGATCTTTGTTTATAGTTCATCCTGGTAGTACGAAAATGTACAGGGATTTGTGAGAGTTTTACTAGTGGAGTGGTATAAAGAGAGAGATTGTCGAGTATGTAGCACAGTGTCTGACGTGCCAGCAGGTAAAATCTGAGCACCAGAGGCCAGCGGGTCAGTTGCAGCCGCTATTTATCCTAGAGTGGAAGTGGGATCATATATCCATGGACTTTGTTTCAGGGCTACCATCAGCGTCGCATGGCCAAAATATGATTTGGGTGATTGTAGATCAATTGACTAAGATTGCCTATTTCCTTCCTATCAAGATCCGCTACTCCTTCAACCGTTTGGCGGAGATTTACATTCAGGAGATAGTTCGTTCTCACGTAGTGCCAGTATCGATAGTGTTAGATCACGACCTGTGTTTTACGTCACGTTTTTGGAGGAGATTACAGGAGGCTCTAAGGTCTCAATTGTCTTTTAGTACAGAATTCCATCCTCAGTCTGACGGGCAGACTGAGAGGATGATACAGATATTAGAAGATATGCTCTGAGCGTGCGTATCAGACTTTGGGGGTAGTATTGCCATGGCACCGTTTGAGGCTCTGTATGGTAGGAGATGCCGTTCTCTGTTATATTGGGGTGAGATGGGTGAGCTGCGAGTTGTGGGACCAGAACTTGTACAGCAAGTGTACGATAAAGTTCTGCTTATCAGAGATAGAATCAATGTAGCTCAGAGTCGACAGAAAAGTTATGTCGATAATCATCACAGGAAGTTAGAATTTGATATTGGTAATCATGTATTTTTGAAGATAGCTTCGTTAAAAGGGGTTATGAGGTTTGGAAGAAAGGGAAAACTTAGTCCTAGGTTTATCGGTCCGTTTGAGATTCTAGAGAAAGTAGGACTGGTTGCCTTTAGGTTAGCTTTACCACCTACGTTATCTAAGATGCACGACATATTCCACGTTTTTATGTTGAGGAAATACATCCCAGACCCTTCTCATATAATCAGTTATGGTGAATTAGAGCTTGGGGATTCATTGGTCTATGAGGAGGTGCCAGTACAGATTCTAGATAGAAAGGAGCACGAACTACGTAATAAGAAGATTTCTCTGGTAAAGGTTCTATGGAGGAATCATGCGGTAGAAGAGACTTCTTGGGAGCTCGAGGAATAGATCAGATAGAAATACCCACAATTGTTCCAAGAAATTTAGATTTTACTGGGAAAATGTAAGTAAATATGTAGTATTTCTTTTGCAGGTACATGTAATAGTTTAGTTATGAATGATTTTTTAGTTTTGAGAGAATTTTATTTTAATTTATATGTGTAATCTCTCAGAACTTGAAATGTAACCACGGTATTCCTCCGCCATAAGTGAGGGTAAGTAATAAAATCAGTAGACCGTTTTGCCTTTAAAGAATGATAAGTTATACGAATAGTAAATTTCGAGGACGGAATTTTATAAGGAGGAGAGGATGTAGAGACCCGAATAATTATTGTAATTTTAAATGGGAAAAGGGGAAGAAAAGAATAGGATCACGTCGATGAATACAGGGCATTCTTCGACGAGGACATATGAAGGGCTCATCGGCGAAGACGTGTCTTGTCAATGAGAAAATAGCGAGGGGATATTCGGGCGACTCTGAATTTCGTCGACAAGAGGGAGAGTTCGTCGACTA
The DNA here is from genome assembly GCF_029873635.1 of Malania oleifera. Classification (NCBI taxonomy): domain Eukaryota; kingdom Viridiplantae; phylum Streptophyta; class Magnoliopsida; order Santalales; family Ximeniaceae; genus Malania; species Malania oleifera. Next base: position 21,632,229 of record NC_080422.1, read on the forward strand.
GTAGCCTTCTTGACCTCGCTGATGAGGTGACGTGGCTCATCAACAAAGTCTTGTGTATAAATAGCCCGAACTTCATTTTCAGGCTAAAATTAATGCCTAGATTCTCTCTCTCTCTCTCTCTCTCTCTCTCTCTCTCTCTCTCTCTCTTTCTCTCTCTCTCTCTCTCTCCCTCTCCTCTCTATGGTTTCTCTCTCCTATCTCTTCAATTCCGACTCCAATGTTCGCCGGATTGACGATCTGAGGCCACCACGACGCTCCTGGGGAAGTTCTCTCCAAGTTTGCCGGAGCAGATCATTGGTGGGGCAGAGTTGAAATTCATCCCTAGTTTAAGGTAAGACTTTTTATGCAAAATTTGACCTTTCCATAGTTATAGGAAATGTTATTTATGAAGAAATACTGAAGTTTAGTTTTGGGAGTTGTCGTTTTCAGGGTATTGATTAGAAAATCCTACGGGTGTGAGACTAGGAATACATAGGGGCTTTTCCGTTGCCAGGTAAAGGAATAAACTAAAGTAGTCATTTTTCATGCAAATTATTATTATTTATCAGCAAATTAATTTCCTGGAAGCATGAATTATATGTATATAAGTAGATTGGTAAAAATGCATATTTGGGAAAATACTGCTATTATGATTGAAATGTACATATATATTATGAGATGCCAAAAAATATGATTTTAGAATGGAATGTATGGTTTTATTCAGCATTGTGTGGCATGAATGTTATTTTACAAGGAAAATACTATGTTATGGCAAATTTTACGAAGAATGAATGTTTTCAGAGATTATGTAATGATGCAGTACTTTATGATTTGGAAATACATGATAAATGAATTATTTATTCAGAATGATATTTATGAATGTCCGGCGCAAAGCCGTGATTGATAGCCGGTGCAAGGCCGTGTATTATGTATGATTTCGATGCAAGGCCGTATTTATGTATGATTTCGACGCAAGGCTGCAGATATGAAAGTAAACGGTGCAAGGCTGCATTTAATTATGTTATTACAATGCTATCAATCTAATTACGTGAAATAGTATATTATCATGTATTATATGTTATCAGAACCCAGATGATAGTTCAGTTCAGTTACAGAAGCATGGTACCGTTGCTATACAGATGAGATTATTACGTTTAGACTTGTGCTACTACCCCACAAGGGGGTGAGAGATGGATAGTTGGTGTGACTTTCAGTGTAGAGTTGTAGACGTCCACCTGGCAGTCCGGACCAGGGTGTGGCGGGCCCATCATGCTTACAAATATTTTTGACTCGACAGTGGTTCGCCAACCATTGTCGGGTCCCGCCTTCGGGCTGCACAACCCGTCATGGGGGGTAATACATGACATTAGTTAGCTATGCGTCCGTGGTAAATTTTCAGTAATATTAGTTATACTAGATGATTCATGAATAGTGTTATTTATTAGAAAATATGAAAGCATATGATTTCACATGTTATGATGTATGTTTTCAGGCATATGAAATGTACAGTATATGTATAATTGCATCAGATATTCATGTTGCCACACAGTTGTATTTAGTTAATTTTCCCTTACTGAGAAGTGTCTCACCCCCAACATTAAATAATTTTCAGGAAACCTAGAAAGACTGGCTGATCGAGGCTGCCGTTGAGTTAGTTGGTGCTACCCTATTAAGAGGGTGAGTTTTGTACTAGGATCAGGAGATTCTGTTGCTAGATCCTAGATGTATTTTTGCATATTTTGAAGATTGTAAATAAATACAGTATTTTAGGTATGTAGTTGACTCTAGTATTATGTTTTTATGGTTGGATGGTTGTAATTTATATTTACTACTATTTAGGTTTCCACTGTGCGTGTCGGGTACGTCCCCATTACCCACGGGTTCGAGTTGACTTTATTATTAAATGTGTGTGTTTATTATTTGATAAGATAAGTAGGTAATTACAAAAGGGGCTATAAATATCCTCCTTCATAGCTTAGTTGCTAAGAAAGCCAAAACTCTCTCTCTCTCTCTCTCTGAAACCAGCAAAATCTCTCATTCTCTCTTTGATTCTTCACTATTTGTCGCTTGATTCAACAATCCGACGTTACAGCGTGGATCAGGGGAGGAACCTCTACGTTTTTAGAAAATTGGGAAGTCCTTTCGAGGATTTTTCAGATTTTGACCCAAAAGTGAGGTAAGGGTTTGATTTCATTTTCATTTCGGTATGTATGTAAGAATTATAGTGAACTATAGTTCTTGGATGTTTAGGTTTTGGGAGCTTGGTTCATAGTTTTGGAGTCATAGAGTTCGTATTTTGATATTTGAGAAAAGGTAAGGGGATTCTATTTATATCAGTTTATTTTTGAAATTGGGATCATTATACCTGTAGTTTACAATCGTATGTATGTTTTGGTTACTTAGTTGGGAAAATCTATCGGGTGAAAATGCGGGATTTTCGGGTTACAGTTTTTGGGAAAATTTGGGGGTTTCTGGTATCACCTTTATTTTTGTTGGGGAAATCATGTGTTGTATAAAAACTGTAGTATTAAGATGACCGTGCCTATATTTGTATTAAATTATATTCTTGAACTGGAAAGGATATGATTGTTGTATACTCAAATAAGTGTGGAATGAAATGTGGTATGTAAAATGTTCCGGGGTTTTGTAAAACAGCTAGGGGCGGCTAATTACCATACGCTGATGAGTATAGGGACATGAGTTTCAAAATTGTTCTAGGTTTTGTAAATCAGCTAGGGGCGGCTAATTACCATACCCTGATGCCATGTCTCGGATTACCATGGGCGAGAGTGTCTGGCTCTATATCCGAGGGTGTAAAGTATCACCTGTTCTTTCTGGCTAGTCACCGATGGGTGTGAGTGGACACCGCATTAGCATAATATCGATGTGAGGCTTCGGTTATTGCAGGATATCGTTTTCTTGAGTGTGACGATAATGGCCATATGTTTGGTATCGTATGTACTGGAACTGAATTGTGAAAATATTAAAACTATATTATGTTATGTTTTATATTGAAATAACACTCATATGCCACACACTGATATAACCTGCTTTCTTCCTTACTGAAAGGTGTCTCACCCTGAACATACAATGTTTTTTAGGTCCTTCGGGTAGTTGGAGCTAGCATCATAGCGTTCGAGAGCGGGGTGTTGGTTAGCTATGTAGAGTACTTATGTAAGTACAGATTTTGTATCTGGGTTGTCATTATTGGGTTTTATAGACACCTGGGGTATTTATAGTATTTTGGAATGTAGATCCTAGCTATGTACAGACTCTGGTATGGTACGTTGTATGGTATGATGTATGTATAGAAAGAACTTTTTCGCTGCGTATTTGATGTCTATGTGAATGTGTATAGGGTTTACGTGTACCCCACAATGTCGGACTCTCATTCAGTGTAGTATCATGTATGTTTTTAAAAAATGCAGAGATAGGTTAGGTTACTAGAATCACACTTGGGGCCCATTTGCGGGTTTGGGGCGTGACAACGTGGTATTAGAGCTAACCAAGTTGTTAGGTCTTGTAGACTTGGTTAGGCGTAGTTATGTGTACATACTAGACTATAGGATGTAGAAAATGAGTAGAGTAGGTCGAGGGTTGTTTTGTTGCTAGACAGAGACTCATTGGCAGTGTTTTGTGTTTTTCCTGGAATGACGATTTCAATAAAACCACAACAAACCATTGATGGTTTCGTGTCGGTGTGGTAGGACAGACCTGGACTCGTGAGAGTTGTAGTTAACATGATTAGATTTCAATGATTGTGTTAACTATGTATGATATAGGAATTCTAACCAATTCCTTTCCTATTTTCATAATGGAGCCCAAGGATGACAACTTAGAAAGTGGTTCCGAGGGGACTGCGAGTGATGAGTCTCCCTCTGTGCCTCGAGGTTTTACAAGGCAGGTTATGCGAGAGATCAGGCAAAGATTTAGGAGACGTGAGCACTCTCTTACTGCTACAGGTTGTACCATAGAGGGGTTCACCCACATGCACCCTCCGACATTTATGGGAGGGCCCGATTCGATAGTAGCAGAGAACTGGGTGCAGAAGACCCAGAAAATATTGGAAGTTCTGCACTGCACCTACTAGAAAAAGGTTCTCTCTTCTACTTTTCAGATGGTAGGAGAAGCTGACAGATGGTGGATTGCTGTGAGTCTACTTGAGAAGCAAAGAGCTCGTCCATCTGGTATGACCTGGAGCTGATTCATTGAGGTATTTTTCAAGAGATACTTCCCGATTTCTACTCGTGATGTGAAGGCTGATAAGTTCTCAAACCTGACTCAGGGAACCCTAACGGTGCCCAGATATGCAGCTAGATATATTGAGCAATCTCGTTTTGCGCCATATTTGATCTCAAAGGAGTAAGAGAAGGCTCGAAGGTTCGAGAAGGGTCTAGGGAAGGACATTCGCAAGCTTGTGGGGATGTTGCAGATTCGAGAGTTTTATGTTCTAGTGGACAAAGACACCATAGTTGAGGCTGATCTTCAGGGGGATGAAGGGGTATAGGAATAGAAGAAGAGGCCAGTATCTTCTGATTCTTAGATTGGTCCTCAACCGGGACAGTGGAAGAAGAAGAACTATAGTTCGGGGTATCGCTAGAATATCGAGTGGCAGAGTTCTCAGGGGGATCCATCCTCCACAACATGCGCCAAGTGCCGTAAATAGCATAATGGTGAATGTCAGCCGTTTTGGGTAACTGCTACAACTGTGGCAAATCAGGCCACATATCCCAAAATTGTCAGGCACAGAAGAGCGATGTGCCTGCACAGAGCTAGAACCGTGAGAGTAATCAGATGCCTCGGGGAAACTATCAAGAAAACACGGCTCCGACGAGAGTGTACTTCCTTATGCCAACAGATGCGGAACACACTAGGAACGTGGTGACAGGTACCATTTTATTGCTTTTGAATAGAGCTGTTGTTTTATTTTATTCGAGAGCAACCCATTCCTTTATATCTGCTAGTTTTGCGAAACTATGTGGGGTTGAAACCCAAGTAATGGATGAGTGGTTGTTTGTGTCTACACCGATTGGGAGTGTAACAATCTGTAGTAGATGTTGGGAAACTGCCTAGTGGTTATTCAGGGAAGACAACTACTGGGGAACCTAGTAGTGTATGACATATGTGGATTTGACGTCATATCGAGGATGGATTGGCTATTATCTAGTTATGCAGTGATTGGTTGTCATAGGAAGGTAGTTGTGTTTAGACCTCCTGGGGAGCAGGAGTATGAGTTCATGCGATCGTGTGTGCGTTCGATGCCACAGATTATATCAACTATACAGGTGAGAAGTTTACTCTTGGAGGGTTGTTAGGGGTACCTAGCTTGCATGAAGAAACCACCTCGAGATGATCTGAAACTTGAAGATATCCGAGTGGTTAATGAATTTTCGGATGTATTCCCGGAAGACTTACCTGGTTTACCTCTTGATCATGAGGTGGAGTTCGCTATTGATTTTCTGCCAAGTAAGGTGCCAATTTCTAAAGCTCCATACTGGATGGCTCCAGCTGAACTTAGAGAGTTGAAGGAGCAGCTGCAGGAACTGAACAAGGGCTTTATTAGACCTAGTGTTTCACCCTGGGGAGCTCTAGTGTTGTTCGTGAGGAAGAAGGACGGGTCAATGAGAATGTGCATTGATTATCGCGAGATCAACAAGGTAACAGTGAAGAATCAGTACTCTTTGCCTCGTATAGATGATCTATTTGACCAACTTCTGGGAACAAAGGTCTTTTCGAAGATCGATCTTTGGTCAAGGTATCATCAAGTGAGGGTTAGGATTGAGGATGTTGCGAAGACTGCTTTCTGAAGCAGATACAGACACTACGAGTTTTTAGTTATGCCTTTCAGGTTGACTAATGCCCTGGCAATATTTATGGACCTAATGAATAGGGTTTTCCATGAATACCTGGATTAGTTTGTTGTGGCATTCATTGACGACATTCTAGTATATTCTAAGAGTTTGGAAGAGCACGAAAACCATTTGAGGTTGGAACTTCAGGTTCTATAGGAAAATAAGTTGTATGCTAAGCTGAAGAGATGTGAGTTCTGGCTGAATCAGGTAGCGTTTCTAGGCCATGTCGTATCGAAGGGTGGTATCTCAGTTGATCCTGGTAAGATAGAAGCAGTGGTTGACTGGGTGAAACCGAAGATCGTGCAGGATGTTCGAAGTTTCTTACAACTGGCTAGGTATTACCGATGGTTCGTGGAGGGATTCTTTAGGATGTCTGGTCCTCTGACGTGGTTGACAAGGAAGGGTGTGAGATTTGATTGGACCAAGGAGTGCAAGTAGATTTTCTAGGAGTTGAAACACCGACTGGTCACTCCTCCGATTTTAACCATCCCATCTGGGGACAGTGGTTTTGTGATTTAAAGCACGCATTGCTGAAGGGTTTGGGATGTGTGTTGATGCAACAAGAAAAAGTAATTGCTTATGCTTCTAGGAAACTCAAGGATTACGAGAAGAATTACCCTACGCATGATCTGGAGTTGGTGGCAGTAGTATATGCGTTGAAGATCTAGAGATGCTATTTGTACGGAGAACAGTGTGAGATCATAATAGACCATAGGAGCCTCAAATACTTTTTCATGTAGAAGGAGTTAAACATGAGGCAGAGAAGGTGGCTTGAATTGATCAAGGACTACAATTGCACCATTAGCTATCAATTGTGGAAAGCTAATGTGGTAGCTGATGCGTTGAGTCGAAAGTCAGAGCATGCAGCAGTATCTGTAGTAGTGGGTCAGCATCATATCAGACAGGATCTGGAGAGTCTTGGAATGAAGTTTGTGGATTGTAATCACCAGGCTTTCATTGCTACCTAGGTGATCCAGCCGACATTATTTGATAGGATTAAAGTCACGCAGGCTAACGATGTGGAGTTAGTTAAGACTGTGGATAAAGTGCGGTAAGGGTTGGCTGTAGAATTTAACATCTCTGATAGAGGTGTATTGAGGTTTGGGACCAGGCTGTGCGTCCCAAATGATGAGGTATAAAGAGGATGATTCTGGAGGAGGCGCATCGTTTTTTTTTATATGGTACATCCAGGTAGTACGAAGATGTAACGGGATTTGCGCAAATCTTTTTGGTGGAGTGGCATGAAACGGGAGATTGCTCGAATTGTAGAGCATTGTCTGATGTGTTAGCATGTGAAAGCTGAAAATCAGAGGTCGACAGGGCCGTTTCAGCCATTGAGTATCCAGGAGTGGAAATGGGAGCACATCTCCATGGAATTTCTCACCGGGTTACAACTAGAACTACATGGGCAGAATGCCATTTGGGTAATCGTTGATAGATTGACCAAATCTGCTCACCTTGTACCGATGAAGGTTAGCTACTCTTTGAGTAGGCTAGCAGATTTGTACGTGCAGGAGATAGTCATAATGCACGGGGTACCCATGTCCATTGTTTCAGATCGAGACCTGAGGTTCACTTCTCGATTCTGGAAGAGTTTATAGGAGGCATTGGGGACGAAGCTTACTTTCAATACAACGTTCCACCCCTAGGATGATGTACAGTTAGAAAGGATGATATAGGTCTTGGAGGATATGTTACGGGCTTGTGTATTAGATTTTGGTGGTAGTTGGATTCAGTTTCTACCGTTAGTGGAATTTGCGTATAACAATAGTTTTCAGGCTAGTATCGGGATGGCACCATTCGAGACATTGTATGGTCAGAGGTATCGGTCTCCTCTTCATTGGGACAAGGTCAGTGAACGGAGGGTATTGGGGCCCGAACTCGTACAACATGCTTCTGAGAAGGTTGGTTTGATCATAGACAAGACTAAACCGGCTCAAAGTCAGTAGAAGAGTTACGCGGATGTTCACTGCCATGAGTTGGAGTTTGAGGTTGGGGGCAAGATATTTCTGAGAATCACTACGATGAAAGGGGTGATGAGAGTCGAGAAGAAGGGCAAGCTGAGCCCGAGGTATATCAGACCATTTGAGGTACTAGAATGAGTGGGTCCAGTGGCCTACAAGATTGCGCTACCCCCAGCACTCTCGAGGATCCATGTTGTATTTCATGTATCCATGTTGAGGAGGTACGTTCCGGATCTGTCGCATGTGATTAGTTACGAATCCTTAGAGATTGGGGATGCTTTGGTGTATGAGGAGATACCCGTTCAGATTCTGGACCGTAAAGTTCAGAATCTGCGTACCAAGGAAATACCGTTAGTGAATGTACTATGGAGAAATCACACAGTTGAGGAAGTTTCTTAGGAATTAGAGACAGAAATATGTTGGAAGTATCCGCAGTTGTTTTAAGTAGTAGCTTGGTAGCAGGATCGGTATGAGTATGTATGAATGTATGTAATATTCGGCTATTGTAGTAATGTTGTGTGGTTAGTCTCTGGGGGAGTGGGTAATATTGTGAGCTCCCGAGACAGTGTATGTATGTAACCACGACATTCCTCTGCCATAAGTGAGGGTATGTATGTATTTGGGACGGGGCTGCTATATGGGTGGCCGCCGGCTCTTTCTAGATTCGAGTATGCGTTTGGGTATGTTGTTGAGTTGGTAAAAGGGAGAATACAAATTTTGAGGACGAAATTATTGTAAGGAGGGGAGGTTGTAAGAACATGAATTAAGATATGTAAATTGAATAAATGAAATAGGGTGAAAAGGTAAATTTTGCAGACTTCGTCGACGAAGCCATTGTTCTCATCAACAAAGGCCCTTATACTCTTTGTCGCTGGAATTTAGAGTCTCATCGATGAAGAGATACCGAACGTGTTGTAAACTATCAGAATAGGGTTCATCGCCAAAGGAGCCAGTTCGTCAATGAAATGTGTTGATGATTCGTCGATGAAGGCGTTGTTTCATCGACGAGGTTGGCCGGATCAAAGGGGCTATAAATATCCTCCTTTATTGCTTAGTTTCTAAGAAAGCTAAAACTCTCTGTCTCTGTCTCTGTCTCTCTTGAACCAGCGGAATCTCTCATTCTCTCTTCTATTCTTCGTTGTTCGTCGCTTGATTCAACGATTTGACATTACTGCATGGATCAGGGGAGGAACCTCTACGTTTTTAGCGGATTCGAAAGTCATTTCGAGGATTTTTTGGTTTTGACCCAAAACCGAGGTAAGGGTCCAATTTCATTTTCGTTTCGGTATGTATGTAGTAGTAAAAATTATAGTGAAGTATAGTTCTTGGAAGTTTAGGTTTTGGGAATTCGGTTCGTGGTTTTGGAGCCGTAGAGTTCGTGTTTTGATATTCAGGAAAAGGTAAGAGGATTCTGTTTTTATTAGTTTATTTTTGAAATCAGGATCGGTAAACCTATAGTTTACGATCGTATGTATGTTTTGGTTACTTATTTGGAAAAATCTATCTGGTGAAAATGTGGGATTTTCGGGTTACAATTTTTGGGAAAATTTGGGGGTTTCGGGTATCACTTCTATTTTTGTTAGGGAAATCGTATGTTGTATTAAAACTGTAGTAATGAGATAACCGTACCCATATTTGTACTAAACTATATTCTTGAACTAGAAACAATATGATTGTTGTGTACTCAAATAAGTGTGGAATGAAATGTGGTACGTAAAATGTTCTGGGGTTTTGTAAAATAGTTAGGGGCGGCTAATTACCGTACGCTAATGCCATGTCTCGGCTAATTATCGTGGATGAGAGTGTCTAGATCTATATCCGAGGGTGTAAAATATCGCCTGTTCTTTTCGGTTGGTCACTGATGGGTGTGAGTGGACACCGTATTAGCATGATATCGCTATGAGGCTTCGGTTATTGCAGGATATCGTTTGCTTGAGTGTGACGACACTGACCATATGTTTGGTATCGTATGTACTGGAACTGAATTGTGAAAATACTGGAACTATATTGTGTTATGTTTTATATTGAAATAACACTCATATGCCACACACTGATATAAATTTCTTTCTTCCTTACTGAGAGGTGTCTCACCCCAAATATACAATGTTTTTTAGGTCTTTCGGGTAGCCGAAACTAGCATCCAAGCATTCGGGAGCGGGGTTTCGGTTAGCTACGTAGAGTACTTATGTAAGTAAAAATTTTGTAACTGGGTTGCCATTATTGGGTTTTGTAGACACCCGGGGTATATATGGTATTTTGGAATGTAGATCCTAGTTATGTACAGACTCTGGTATGGTACGTTGTACGGTATGATGTATGTATAAAAAGAACTATTCCGCTATGTATTTGATGTGTATGTGAATGTGTATAGGGTTTATGTGTACCCCACGGGGTCGGATCCTCATTCAGTGTAGTATCATGTATGTTTTTAAATGATATAGAGATAGGTTAGGTTACTAGAATCACACCTGGGGCCTATCTGTGGGTTCGAGGCGTGACAAATCGTCTTTTCTGCTATGCCATTCAATTGAGGAGTTTTTGGAGGAGTTTTTTTTATGCCAAATACCTTGTTGTCTGCAATACTCATCAAATGGACCAGAATACTCTCCACCATTATCAGTCTAGATGCACCTCAATTTCTTCCCAGTCAGTCTCTCTCTCTCTCTCTCTCTCTCTCTCTCTCTCTCTCGGCCACTCTCTCTTCGGTCAATAATGGAGATCTTGCACCGTCCGCTTCTCCTTCTCTCCTCTCCCATCGAACCACGGGTCGCTTCAATCTCTCTCTCTAGGGAGCGGTCGTCTCTCCTCTCCATCTCCACGGATAAGACTCCTCTTCCTCGCCCAGTGTGCTCTCTTCACTTGGTCCCAATCTACCCTCTTCGTCGAGGAAGGGGAATCACTCTATCCGTCGCCCATCAAGACATCCAATCTGACTCCCTGCCCGACCCGAGTCGGAATCTCCAGGACTGCAAATTAGGACGTCCTCTCATCCCTCACTTAGACGGGGGGACATCAGAACTGGTCGCAAGTCTCAGACCTTCTCCTCTCACTCGCGATTTCGTTCTCGTCAAATCCGGACAGGGAAACCGTAACAGGAGATTCCCCCTCTCCAAGAATTCGTCATCTCACTCTCTGAGTAAGGCGTCCACAAAGACACTGGTCTCTCACTTCGGCGACAAAAACTCCAGTCTCTCTCTCTCTCTCTCTCTCTCTCTCTCTCTCTCTCTCTCTCTCTCTCTCTCTCGTATATTTCTTCTTTTGTATTTCTTTTCTTTAAATTTTCGTGGCTGTGAGCAACTTCCCTTTTATTTCGCAACAACCTCTCATGTGTTTTTCCCAAATTGAATAGCTAGTAAGTTAGGGGATGTTGATATTTGTTGATTCCCACCAAAAACAAGAGGGGAGACCACTGTCACCTCTAAGTTGGCCCTCATTTCGCTACATATTACAGTTTTTTTACTTTTGGAGAATCCATTTAGAAAAAAAAAAATTCTTATCTGAGTAAAAAATAGAATAAAATTATTTTTATTATTCCCTCTTTATATTAAACATTATCAAAAATTAAAATTTATTCTAGTATGCTAAAAAATTAAGAAAAATAAAATATTAAGCGTGAAATCAAATTTTTGTTAATTGATTTTATGTATTTTTTAAAATTTTCTTTCTCACTTTTCTTGATAACCAAACATGAAATAATGAAATTTTTTTTTTTAAAAAAAATTTCTTTCTTTTTTCGAATATTTTTTGAGTTCTAAATAAACTTTAAAGTATTAAGAAATTGTAAGAAAATTAATTTGAGTCTTTAGGTTTTGGAACCTTTAACCTTGATATGTTCAAATAAAGATTTTATTTGAAAAAAAAAAAAGAAAAAAAGAGAAAAGTCCTTTTCTTATTATATTCTCTTTTTCTATTGAATGTTTTTAAAAATAAAATTTATTCTAACATGATTATAATTCAGAAAAATCAATTACATTTAAAATAAAATCTTTGTTCAAATGATTTATGTTAGATTTACCGTGATCCCAAGAGGGGGGGGGGGGTGAATTGGTATTTTTAAAATTAATGCCCTAGGTCGGTGTCCTAACAATAGTATTTTCACAACCCGAAAGTCAATCTAGTGCAAGCAAAATAAATCAATTGCAATATGTAGCAGAAATTAAATAGCGCAATTTAGTCAACTAATCATACACCAGAAAGCAGTAAAAGAAGTGACATCCAGAAATGCTATCGAGGTTCGCCAAAATCCCTACATCCCCACTTTGGCTAACAAGCACAAGGTTTACCACTATAATGCTCACTTAAACGGGTGGAGTGGCAGCTAAACAACCAGGTCAATTAGCATAAGGCTAACCTCAACCTTTACACAATCCTTACCGAACTGGATTACCGCCTCCTCGGGCCATGCCTGGAATATAACAATATTTTCTCAATCAACTATTACAGTGATTATGCTTTCATGTAAAGCAGATATGTACCCAATACACGCAATCACATACACATCAATAATATGGATATAGTGTAAGCTCAGTGATGCAAATAGTTGTGCTAAAAACACTCAATATGGTATTATCAATGAAATGTTCAAGAGTGTTCAATACAAGCAATATCTTGAAATTTAAGCAAATCACATTTCAATAGCAAATCAGTATTTCAAAGATATCAATTAGATATTCAAATTAGTTCAAGAAGATTTTCTTCAATGAAATAAGCACACTACTAGTTTGAAAATATTTTGCTTTCTAACAATATTTTTGCACAACAAAAATCAAAGCTATGGAAGCCTTGCAATAATTATGCAAAGACCCCAATGCTTGCTAGTTTATCCTAACAATGATTTATAATGTGAAATAAGTGAGATAAATCTATGCCAAACTCCCCCAAAATAATATCACAATCAAACAATCAAATGAGAGTTTTTTGCAAAATCTAGCAATCACAATCACACTAAATATGTTCTCACAATCTCAAAATGTATCAAGGGAATGGAAATTTGAGAGTATTTGGACAAAGAGAGTATTTTCAAAAGAGAGGATTTTTGGCTAATGAAATTGCTAATCCTCACAATGAACCTATATTTGTAGGCAAGGTAAAAATTATAACCGTTTGGGACTTGTTGGGAATTCTTAGAAAAGTTCTAAAATGTTTAAATGTAATTAACCCAAAGTAACCCATATTTACCATAGCTAAAATAATTTTAACCCGGCGAGGTTTGGGTGGCTGAACCGTGGTTCGGTCGCCCTAACAGACAAAATAATAAAAGGTCTTTTAATTGGTTCGACAGCCCGAGTTATAGTTCGGTGGCCTGGATCAAAGTTAGAAACATTTCTTCAGATTTTCGGGTGCCCAGTCCAAGGTTCGGTAGCCCAAACTCATGTGTTCGGTCGCCCGGGGCTTTATTTGAACTAAATAGCTCTATAGCTCGAGTTGGTGAAATGTCCTTTTGTTGACTTTTTGAGTTCGATCCCTGTTTTGATGCTGACAAAGCACAACTATATCATGTGTGCATTTAGTGTTTTTGAATAGGTTCATGATTCAGCACACACATGAGATAAAGGACATGGAAGCTTGGAGGAACATAAAGATCATACTTTCCGGTGTATCCCATGAAGATTGAAGAGAAAAAGACGAAGACGTTTATTTCTATTTGTATTGCATTTAATTTTTATATCTTTGGTCTGTAATATTGCATGCATCTGCATGATATGTTTTGAATGCTCAGAAAAGACCATAAACTGATATAGGGACCGAATGTATCTTAGGGCACCCTTCGGTTGACCTTCAGTCAACCGACGCTAGGTTTTTGGCCTTAGAAAAGACCCTAGGTCCCAACACTTAGTGCAAATTGTCCTCATAATCATTTACATTATCAGGGGAAAGAATTGACATAAAATTGGACAAAATAGGCTAAGTGTGAGAGATCTCGGGCGAACGAACCCCAGGTGAGCAAATCACCTTGGGCGCCCTAACGGTTGAGAATTCAACAGTTTGACCATGCTTCGGGCGACCGAACCTATTTTGACCCTATCACCCTTGGGCGACCGAACCCATGTTAGAGAGCTTTTCACCAACCTGGGCACCCGAACCTTCACGTTCAAAAAGGCTTCAGGCAACCAAACTTGTTGGTTCGGTTAATGGAACTTAGCTTCGGGCACCCCAACCACGGACAGAAAGTTTCTGTCTTCCGTTCAGCCAACCGAGCCTAGACTTAAGCACCCGAACCTTCAAGTGTGGCTTTTCTGACTATGTTTGTTCGGGCGACCGAACCAAGGTACAGCCACTCGAACCTTCTCGGGTTGGAAATATTTTAAGGGCTTAAACGTCATTAATTTTTAATTAATATTTTCCAAAATACCGAGCGTGTGACGCCCCGAAACCCGCCAAGTGGGGCCCGAGTGCCACGTGTTCCAATCACCTGCATCTGATACCATAATTATCATGCACGCAGAGGAACATAAATAAATAACCTCAAACAAATACTAGAGTTCTATATAGTAATCCAAAAACAAATACTACAACATCCAAATATCTATACATATATCAATATCTCACAATACCCAAAAAAAAAAAAAAAAGAAACTACCTTAAACGCAGTCCTTGCCTAAGCCTTCAAACCCGGTCTCTAGAAGAACCTGAAAAATTGTTAATCCACTAGGGTGAGACACTTCTCAGTAAGGGTGGAATAAATTATAACAGTGTGTGACAATTGAGTTTTAATATTTACATATCAAAATAAACTTCTTCTCATATAACATCAATAACAACTGAGAAAACGTATCACTGATAACATCACTAACATATGATATCATACGCACATCCAAAATGCACAAGTACATAATTTTTATGCAGGTGAAAGTCCCCAAGGATAGGGAAGATTACCCACCCATACAAGTAGCTTCCCTCTGCTCTGGTACTAAAAACTACCTACCAGAGCACTCACCTTACTCAGTAAGCCCTCAGGTGAAGAATTACCTTGCCGCCAGTACACACATCTTTATTATTTTAAAGGCAAAGGTTTCCGAGGATCAAGGTGTCTACCCGCCCATACAAGTAGCATCCCTTTGCACTGATACCAAGAAACTACCTAGCAAAGCACTCGCCTTTCTTAGCAAGCCCCAGATGGTTTGTTTATCTCGCCGCATGCACACACATGCATTCACAATATGATATACCATTATTTTTATGCTATAATTAAATTCACATGCGCACAACATATCCACACAGGAATCATGCATCTCATACTTCATCTTCCAATATCCTTAGTACGTGGCCCACATAGAGCAACTGCGTACATGTTAGTACGTGGCCCACACAGGCACCTAAGTACTTCTTATCTACACATGGCCCACACAGGTACCACTACCGACACATGGTACATAACATGGCCCACATAGGCGTCATTATCCACACAGGATATAACATTGCCCACACATGCACCACTACCCACACAAGGTATATAACATGGCCCACACAGGCGCCATTATCCACACAAGATATAACGTGGCCCACACAGGCACCACTACCCACACAGGGTATATAACATGGCCCACACAGGCGTCATTATTCACCAGTATCCAATCCCCATGACCTACCCGTCATACATCAGTAGAACAAGCTCCTTGACCTGTCAATGTCCTACCCCATATAAATGATAATATGACAAGCTCCTCAACCTACCAACGTCATATCATGATTTACATTTAGGCAATATAACAACCTCCTCATGCCAACGTTATATTGAGATGCATACGAATAACCACACCAGTTAGTTCACACAGACGCATCAATACATTTCTACACAGGAATCCAACAGATTAATACATTCCCACACAGTAATCCAATAGATCAATACATTTCCACACAGGAGTCAAACATAACAACTCATTCATCATGCCATAATCATTTCAAACACCCCCACATGCAAACTCAAATGCCACAAAAATTCATATTCAATTTATTAGAAAGAAATTGTTCTCATGCCACACGGTTTTAATATCATAAACAATTATCCTAAATATAGTCTTAAACCAAAATCATTATTTTCCTAGTAATTAGGCTATTCTAAAAATCATATAGATAAATAATAAATTTCATACACTCGTAAATATCTGGTTCACCTTAATAAAATACTGATATAATTTTATTCCCTCTGACCTGATTCCCAGAATCACGCCTACAGGGCTCCCAAACTTATACCCGCCGCGCTCACCCGAACCCTGATTGATCAAATCAACCCCAATAAAACATTATTTTAACATTTCCTAATTTACAATAATTAAATAATAATTAATTTCTAAATAACCCATTTATCTTGATTTTGGATTATTTCTACAACAACCCCACGAGAAATTCGCTCCACTAGACTGGTAGAGAATCATCCCTAGATTCTTGTGGTGGTATCTGATCGCCCATTTGGCTTAAAATTTAGGAAAAATTGAGATAAGAATGAGAATTTGGCTTACCCCATGAGATATGCCCACGTTACTCCTACGACAAATCCACTTCAGTAGATATGTCGGTGGCGAAGAATAAAGTTCGGTGGTATCTTCGGATTTCCAATTGGGCGAGAATCGGCCACGAAATCATAGAAGAAGAGGAGTGGAGAGCGTGAGAGAATAAATTTAATTTTTTTCCTTTCTCTTTCTTTCTTTCTTTTCTTATTCGGCACATGAAATTTTGTTTTTTTTTTTTCTTCTTTCCCTCTATTTTGTTCCAGCAGAAAACTTAAACACTAAGTTTTCTTTTTCGTTTTTTTTTTCTTTCCTTTATCCTTTCTTTAACCTTATCATATACTTATATATATATATATATATACTTATATATATTACTTACATATATACTTATATATATATATATATAATTAAATATACATATATATATATATATATCCACAATCCTCGAATTTCTTAATTTAGTTAATTTTCTTAATAATAATTAATTAATTAATAATAATAAATTTTTTTAATTAATAAAATTTTTTATTTTTTTATTTTTATTTATTTTTTTGGGTCGTTAGAGAGCGTGTCCCTAACGGTCATAATTTTTAAAAAATCTATAAATACCCCCTCATTTGCTTTGATTAGCAACTTTGATTAACATAAATTTTCTCTCTAATCCTTGGTTAATCAAAGTTCCCCCAAAATGCCTTTATTTGTTTAAGTCACTCTTTTGGGGCAAAATATTTTTATACAAATCTCTCCATCTCTCTTTCATGCATTTATTTTAAAATCATCTTTGGAGAGAGTATTTTATTTAGGGCATTCATTTGTACATATTCTCACTAGGTACCAAATCTTAGAAAAATATTTTTGAGAGTATTGCTTAAATTTTCTCCTGGTTATTTCTCTGATAAATATTCTTTGGGAGAAAATTGTTTGTTGCACAAATATCTTCTTGAACTTAACTCATAGATTCTCCAAGTAGTTTTCATTTGCATAAATCTTTGTTGGAGAACATAGTACTCATATTTCACACACATTCTATTTGTGCAAAAATCATTGAAAGAGTAAAATCGTAGGTTCTCCTATATTACCATTGAAATATCTTTCTAAAGAAAACCTTTTATTAGGGTTTAAATATAGTTAAGCACCCTTACTCCCCTGAGCATTATTTCATATCATTGGAGTAAAAAAATGGTTTTATTGTAATGGTTGGGTTCAACCCATTTATTGAACTAGGGAGTCTCAGCCCCCAAAATGAGACCGGTTCGGTTTAGTCAGGAATTGAACTTGGGAGTCTCAGCCCCGTAAGTGAGACTAGTTCAGCTCAGCCTAGTAATTGAGCTGGGGTTTTCCTCACCCCGTAAGGAGAGGATGTAAAAGGCTTTTGCTCCGTCTGGTCAATTGAGCAGATTTAGTGGAATCCTTGGTGGGTATGCCCAAGATGGGGACGTAGGCTAGTTTGGATGAACCTCAATAACAAATATTATGTGTCACGCCCTCCCTATCTCATTTAAATTACTGCACTTTAATCTATGCATGTGTATGCTTTCATTTGTCATTATAATTATTTGCATGCTCACCTCTATTTTGAATGAGATATGTTTCATGTGTATGTTTGCTTTTATTGTTTTTTTAATTTACTTACACACGTGAAAATGGGACATGATATGCAATGCGGTGAATTGTCATAAATTTTTTAAATTAGTCAAAAAGTTTTAAATGTCCAATTCACCCCACCTCTTGGGATCACACCAATTCCAACACCTTTTCAGGTGGTTCGGGCGCCCAAGAGCCTAAGTCAACTGTTGACTTATCAACAGTTTGGGCGCCCGAGGAGTTTTGAACTCCTGGGGTTTGGTCGCCCAAGCTCTCTCAAATTCCCTAAAAATATTCAATTAAGTGCATTTTTATCACTCATGTATTTTGTATGATATATGTGCATGAGTGTTGGGACCTAGAGTCATACTAGGGTCTTACCGAGCTTACCATATATCCTATATGCATGATATGCAGGTAATTGATACATACCATATATCTAGTTATTATTACAGACCCATATTACATTAATTGAATTTACAATATGAATTAAAGTCTTCAGGGTCTTCATGTCGTGCTTCAAGTGTCATTCCTTGAGATGCTCATCTAAACCTGCACAAACACTTGAAAGCCATCAAATATCTAAGTATTTGTCATTATCAAAATCGAGTGTGACCTATAAGGTCAACAATTTACTATGTATTTTTTTTCCTTTATCACTTTTCTTAATAATAAAATATAAAAAAAATATAATTTTTATATTTGCCATCCTTATTATTAATATTTTTCAAGTTCAAGACCTCAATAATTTCAAAGTGCTTATTGAGATTTTGCTCTTAAAAAGCATCCTAATCAATCTATCTTGTCATCTTATTTACTAAAAATTGAAATAGTGTAAAGAAAAAAAAAAGAACATGCTTTTGTGAGTGTTCAACATTGTGTTGGGTTATTTCCTTCCATGTGGAGAAAAGCCCAAGTGGGTTTTATTAAAAGCGCAAAGCACAACCCTTTAGTGTGATAACCTAAAGGAAGTTATAAAAAGAGAGGGGAGAAGGGAAAAGTCGCCACTTCTCAAAAAGAAAGAGAGAAAAATATGATTTTTCTCATGCTGCCTAGATTTCATCAAGACTCTGATTCCTCTTCATCTATAGTCCGATTGAGCTGAAATTTGGAAGAGAAGTTCATGACTCAAGGAGCTACAATCTGAACGGTAGAGATTGAATTTTGAGCTCGGGAGTTAGGATTTTTTCCTATGAGCAGTAACCATTATTTTGGTATATTCTCTCCAATTCTCTTTGTATTTACCAAAATTGTTGATATCATGATAAGATATATTTGTAACCTCTAATTGCGATTAGAGAAGACTTGGTGTACGCATTATTTGGTTGATAGTGGAGATTTCAACTAGACTAGGTCCAGTGGTTTTTCTTCCTCACACTAGGGAAGTTTTCCACGTAAAAAATTGCTTTTGTTCTTGTGGCTTGGTGTGATTGATTATTTTTATTATTATTTTCAGCACGTATAAAAGTAGAGATATACTATATTTGCTTATACATAGGGAGAAGAATTATTCAGCTATGGTTGTTTGTTGATATCTCTCCTAACAAAGTGGTATCAGTGTCCAGTTGACCGATTGTCAGGTTGGCAGTTTAAGTTATGGAAACAAATACAAGTAGAATGATTAATGTCAATGGTTCAAATTATCACATATGGAAAAGAAAAATCGAGGATCTTCTTTATGTAAAAGATTATTACCTACTGGTGTTTAATGTTGAAAAACTAAAAGAAAAAAAAAAGTAGAATGTGGAATAGACTTTGTTACATCGACAGGTGTGTGGGTATATCAGGCAATGGGTAGATGATAATGTTTTGAACCATATTAGTGGAGTGACAAATGCATGTTCTCTATGGAGTAAGCTTGAACAGTTGTATGCTAGAAAGGTAAAAAATAATAAGTTATTTCTAATTAAACAAATGATGGCTTTGAGGTAGTAGGATGGGACTCCTTTATCTAATCACTTGAATACATTCCAACGAATTATTAATCAGTTGGCTAGAATGGGTATTAAGTTTGATGATGAGATACAAGGGTTATGGTTGCTTGGTTCATTACCGGACTCGTGGGAGACGCTCAAAACTTCATTGTCTAACTCCGCTCCGGAAGATGTAATCACAATGGATATAGCCAAGAGTTGTTTGCTAAATGAAGAGATGAGAAGAAAAACACAGGGATCCTCTTCACAGTCAGAGATCTTGGTTACCGAAAAGAGGGGGAGAAGTAAGAGCAGAGGTCCGAAGAATAGAGATAACAGCAAAAGCAAGTCCAACAGGTTTACAAATGTTGACTGTCATCATTGCGGGAAAAAGGGATACATTAATAAATATTGCTGGCAATTGAAGAAAGAAAACAAGAACGAGAAAGGGAAGGGAATGAAGAATGGAGACGAAAAAGATGGTCATGATAGAGTTGCTACCACCACTCCTGCAAATTTTTCTCATTGTTTATGATGATGATATGATAAATGTTGCATACCATGAGATCAGTTGGGTGATTGACAGTGGTGCCTCCATTCATGCTACATCTCAGAAAGTTCTCTTTACATTTTATAGATCCGGTGACTTTGGAACTGTAAAGATGGGAAATGATGGCTTGGTTAAAGTCATTGGACTTGGAGATTTGTATCTCAAGAAAAATAATGACACGAGTTTAGTTCTTAGAGATGTGAAGCATATTCCTGACATTCGTTTGAATTTGATTTCTGTAGGCAAACTTGATGATGAAGGGTATTGTAGCACTTTCAGTGATGACCAGTGGAAGCTCACCAAGGGTGCTATGGTTGTGGCTCAAGGCATGAAGCACTCTGGATTGTATGTTTTGCAAGCAAAGATCTCCAACGACATTGTTAATGCAATGGCGGATAATGGTACAACATAGTTGTGGCACAAGAGACTAGCTCACATTAGTAAGAAAGGATTAGCTCTACTGGGGAAGAAAAGTATGCTATGTGGACTAAAAAGTACACTTCTACAAAAGTGTACTCATTGTTTTTCAGGGAAGCAGAGCAGAGTTTCCTTTAAGAATTCCCCTCATTCGAGAAAGTCAGCGATACTGGATTTGGTACATTCGGATGTGTGTGGCCCTATGAAGACGAGAACACTTGGTGGCTCCAGATACTTTGTGACCTTCATAGATGATCTTTCAAGGAAATTGTGGGTATATACCTTGAAGTCAAAAGACCAAGTGTTGGCTGAGTTTAAGCAATTTCAAGCCCTAGTTGAGAGACTGACTGGGCAAAAAACTGAGGTGCATTCGGACTGATAATGGTGGAGAGTATTTTGGTCAATTTGATGAGTATTGCAAACAACAAGGTATTCGGCATAAAAAAAAACTCCTCAATTGAATGGCATAGCAGAAAGGACGAACTGCCGGGGCACCCGAAGATAGGCCCCAAGTGTGATTCTAGTAACCTAACCTGTTTCTGTATCATTTAAAAACATACATGATACTACACTAAATGAGGATCCGACCCTGTGGGGTACACGTAAACCCTATACACATCATACCATACAACGTACCATACCAGAGTCTGTACATAACTAGGATCTACAGTCCAAAATACTATACATACCCCGGGTGTCTACAAAACCCAATAATGACAACGCGATTAAAAAATTTGTACTTACATAAGTACTCTACATAGCTAACCAACACCCCGCTTCTGAATGCTAGGATGCTAGTTTCGGCTACCCGAAGGACCTAAAAAACATTGTATATTCGGGGTGAGACACCTCTTAGTAAGGAAGAAAGCAAGTTATATCAGTGTGTGGCGTACGAGTGTTATTTCAACATAAAACATAACATAATACAATTCTAATATTTTCACAATTCAATTCTAGTACATACGATACCAAACATATGGTCAGTGTCATCACGCTCAAGCAAACGATATCCTGCAATAATCGAAGCCTCACAACGATATCATACTAATACGGTGTCCACTCACACCCATCGGTGACCAGCCAGAAAGAACAGGCGATATTTTGCACCCTCGGATATAGAGCTAGACACTCTCGTCCATGGTAATTAGCCGAGACATGGCATCAGCATACAGGAATTAGCCGCCCCTAGCTGATTTACAAAACCTAAAACAATTTTGGAACTCATGTCCCTATACTCATTAGCATACGGTAATTAACTGCCCCTAGCTGTTTTATAAAACCCTGAAACATTTTACATACCACATTTCATTCCACACTTATTAATGTATACAACAATCATATCCTTTCCAATTCAAGAATACAGTTTAATACAAATATGGGTACGGTCATCTCATTACTACAGTTTTAATACAACATACAATTTCCCCAACAATACTAGAGGTGATACCTGAAACCCCCAAATTTTCCCAAAAACTGTAACTCGAAAATCCCGCATTTTCACTCGATAGATTTTCCCAAATAAGTAACCAAAACATGCAAACGATTGTAGACTATTGGTTTACCGATACCGATTTAAAAAATAAACTGATATAAACAGAATCCTCTTACCTTTTCCTGAATATCAAATAACAAACTCTACGGCTCCAAAACTACGAACCGAGTTCCCAAAACCTAAACATACAAGAAATATACTTCACTATAATTTTTACTACTACATACATACTGAAACGAAAATGAAATCGGACCCTTACCTCGGTTTTGGGTTAAAACCCAAAAATCCTCGAAGCGAATTTCGGATCTACTAAAAATGAGAGGTTCCTCCCCTGATCCACGCAGTAATGTCAGATTGTTGAATCAAGCAACGAACAACAAAGAATCGAAGAGAGAAGGAGAGATTTCCCTTGAAATTAGGAATAGCTTCCCAAGAGGGGGGGTGAATTGGCTTTTAAAATTTCTTTTAATTCTTTTTTAGAATTCTTAAACTTATTTTATTTCTTTTAACCAATTCGTGACTAATTTTTTTAATTTGTTAAGCACTCAAGAACTTAGTTTCTTTACTTAATTTTTAACCATACAAACATCCAATCATTCAATCAAACCAATCAACTAAAATTATAAAGTAAACAAACAAGCCAATACACAACACTTATGTAATATAACAACTCAAGATGGTTGTTTGTTTATATTTGCCAAATTTGAACCAAGCCTTGTAGTGAATGAGAATTTATGCTTGTTGATGTAAAGCTCTATATAGATGAATCAAATCACTATTTCCAAATGTTTAGAACTCAAATAAACTCTTGGTAAATTTATCTTTGGGATGTTAACCAAGTAACATACTCCCGTAAGGTTTCCGCAAGATATGGTGTAACCAACGTACTCTCTTTCGGTTTCCGCAACCCAAATCAAAATTAAACCTTAAGTTTGTTTGATTTCCAAATATTACGTAGTATATATGATTATCAAATAAACCATCCACGCAATTTAAATATGCTGAAAATAAAGAGTAAGGGAAAGAGAGAATGAGATGGAGATTTTTATGAGGTTCGGCTTATACCCAGTCTACGTTCTTGCCCTTGGCAATCCACCAATGGATTCACTAAACCTGTTCCGTTTACGGGTGGAACAAACCTTTATAACCTCCTTGGTTAAGGCTAGAGCCTGCCTTGTCCAAACGATATTCCCTCGTTCGGTCACTCCTTTAGGCTAGAGCCCGCCTCTCTAAGCAATATCCCCTTACTTATCCAATGATCCACACAATCCTTGGAACGTCAAAGAACAACAAGAAATACAAGATAAGATCTGTGTACAAGTATACTCTCTTAAAGAGCAAGTTAGTACAATTTCAGCACTATATACTTGAATGTAAAATATCAATATGAAATACAATGAAACTCAAGTATAGAATTCACCAATATCCTTCTTAGATGAGTATTAGCAGTAGAAATTCAGAGGAGGAAGGATTAGCACTTTAGAATATCTCAGAAAAATAGTTTTGCAATGAGTGAACAAGAGAGCTTTGGAAGAACAAGAGTGCTTCAGCTTTACAAGAAGATTTTTCAATTCTTGGATGAGTTTTGATTTGCAAAACCATGTATTTATAGGCTTTCAAACTTGTTTCCATGTTGAAGAAGTTTCCTTATAGAGTTTCCAAATTTTGTTTTAGAAATTTTGGAGCTCAAACGGCTATATTTTAAAATATTAGAATTTAAAAAATTTGCACATTGAACAGTGTTCAGATGTCTGACAGCAGTGACCTCGTTTCAGTGTTTTGGCCCTAACTTTTTCTATATAACTCTAAAGTAGGTGTTATTGGTGTAAAAAGAAAGTTAAGAGAAAATCCTAAAAATTTTACGTTGATCACTTTTTAAAATAATGAGGTTTTGATTGATAAAAATTCACCTCAATGCGGATATATAAAAACTGACAGCATTTGGGAAAACTCTTTTTGGTGCTTTTTATTCCAAAAATGATTCTAACCTTTTTTCAAATAATTTTTGACCTTATAAAAATATTTTTCAGGCATTTTAAAAGGTATCTAGGTCTAAGAAATTAACCTATGAGCTTCAAAATATTTCAAACGATATTTTAAATATTAAAACACTTACATAAAGACTTCTAAGATATTAACATTCTATGTTCTTGGGTCTTCATGCTTTGTTCTTGGATTGAGTTCATCTTTTCTTCAAGCTTCCATATTCTTTGAGCTTTATCACTTTGCCTTTCTTTGGCTCTTTCAACTTTAATATGCCTTGGCTTTCAACAACTCATTCATGTCCTCATATTCTTCAAGGTTTCATATATCATCTTTGAATCCATGCTTTAACTCATTTAAGCTTCATTTGATCCTTGTGAGCACTTTCACCTTACTTTATCATATGTGACCCCTAAAATAACATTACTCACACAAATACATTAAATTTCACTTATTTTTTAGCATCAAAACAAGATAACAAGATTTTAAGCCTTGTAAGGCCAACATTGCTGATCTAGAGAGAGAGAGAGAGAGAGAGAGAGAGAGAGAGAGAGAGAAAGAGAGAGAGTTTTAGCTTTCTTGGCAACTAAGCAATGAAGGAGGATATTTATAGCCCCTTTGACCCAGCCAACCTCGTCGATGAAACGATGCCTTCATCGACCAATCATTCACACATTTCATCGACGAACCGGCTCCTTTGGGGACGAACCCTATTCCGATATTTTACAACATGTTCGGTATTTCTTCATCAATGAGACTCTAAATTTCAGCGACGAAGAGTATAAGGGCCTTCGCGACGAGAACAATGGCTTCATCGATGAAGCCTGCAAAATTTACCTTTTTACCCTTTTTCATTTATTCAATTTACATATCTTGATTCGGGTTCTTACAACCTCCCCTCTTTACAAAAATTTCGTCCTCAAAATTTGTAATCTCCTTTTTACCAACTCAACAACATAACCAAATGCATACTCGACTCTAAAAAGAGCCGGCGGCCACCCATATAGCAGCCTCGTTCCAAATACATGGCAGAGGAATACCGTGGTTACATACATACACTGTCTCGGGAGCTCACAATATTACCCACTCCCCCAGAGACTAACGACACAACATTACTACAAGAACCGAATATTACATACATACATACATACTTATACCGATCCTGCTACCAAGCTACTACTCATAACAACTGTGGATACTTCCAGCATATTTCCGTCTTTAATTCCCAAGAAACTTCCTCAACTGCGTGATTTCATCACAGTACCTTCACGAAAGGTATTTCCTTGGTACGCAGCTTCTGAACTTTACGATCCAAAATCTGAACGAGTATCTCCTTATACGCCAAAGCATCCCTAATCTCTAAGGATTCGTAACTAATCACATGCGACAGATCCGGAATGTACCTCCTCAACATGGATACGTGAAATGCATCTAGATCCTCAAGAGTGTTGGGGGTAGCGTAATCCTGTAGGCCATCGGACCCACTCATTCCAGTACCTCGAATGGTCCAATATACCTCGAGCTTAGCTTGCCCTTCTTCCCGAATCTCATCACCCCTTTCATCGGAGCGATTCTCAAAAATATCTTGCCCCCAACCTCGAATTCCAACTCACGGCGGTGATCATCAGCGTAACTCTTTTGCCGAATTTGAGCCAATTTAATCCTATCCCTGATCAAACCAACCTTCTCAGAAGCCTGTTGTACGAGTTCGTGCCCCAATACCCTCCGTTCACCGACCTTGTCCCAATACAAAGGAGATCAACACCTCTAACCATACAATGCCTCAAATGGTGCCATCCTAATACTAGCATGAAAGCTATTGTTATAGGAAAATTCCACTAACGGTAGAAACTGAATCCAACTACCACCAAAATCTAATACACAAGCCCGTAACATATCCTCCAAGATTTATATCGTCCTTTCTAACTATCCATCAGTCTGGGGGTGGAACATTGTACTAAAAACTCTTCCAAAATCGAGAAGTGAACTTCAAGTCTCGATCTGAAACAATGGACAAGGGTACCCCGTGCATTCTGACTATCTCTTGCACGTACAAATCTGCTAGCCTACTCAAAAAGTAGCTAACCTTCATCAGTACAAAGTGAGCAGATTTGGTCAATCTGTCCACGATTACCCAGATGACATTCTGCCATTGTAGTTCTAGTGGTAACCCGGTGACAAAGTCCATCGAGATGTACTCCCATTTCCACTCCAGGATACTCAATAGCTGAAACGGCCCTACCGGCCTTTGATGTTCAGCTTTCACCTGCTGACACATCAAACAATGCTCTACAAATCGAGCAATCTCCCGTTTCATACCACTCCACCAGAAAGATTTGCACCAATCCCGATACATCTTCGTACTACCCGGATATACCGTATACAAAGAACGATGCACCTATTTCAGAATCATCCTTTTTATACCTCGTCATTTGGGATGCACAGCCTAGTCTAAAACCTTAATACACCTCCCTCAGAGATGTTAAAATCTGCAGCCAACCTTTACTGCGCTTTCTCCATAGTCTCAACTAACTCTGCATCATTAGCCTGTGCGACTTTAATCCCCTCAAATAATGTCGGCTGGATCACCTAGCTAGCAATGAAAGCCTGGTGATTACCATCCAGTAACTCCATGCCAAGACTCTCTAGATCCTATCTGATATAATGCTGATCCACTACTACAGATACTGCTGCATGCTCTAACTTTCGACGCAACGCATCAGCTACCACATTAGCTTTCCCCGAATGATAGCTAGTGGTGCAATTATAGTCCTTGATCAGTTCAAGACACCTTCTTTGCCTCATGCTCAACTCCTTCTGTGTGAAAAAGTATTTGAGGCTCCTATGGTCCATGAAGATCTCACATTGTTCTCCATACAAATAGCGTCTCTAGATCTTCAACGCATATACTATTGCCGCCAACTCTAGATTATGCGTAGGGTAATTCTTCTCGTACTCCTTGAGTTTCTGAGAAGCATAAGCAATTACTTTTCCCTATTGCATCAGCACACATCCCAAACCCTTCAGCGACGCGTCGCTCTAAATCACAAAACCACCATCCCAAGATGGGATGGTTGAAATTGGAGGAGTGACCAGTTAGTGTTTCAACTCCTAGAAACTTTACTCGCACTCCTCGTTCCAATCAAACCTCACACCCTTCCTCGTCAACTATGTTAGAGGGCCAGACAACCTAGAGAATCCCTCCACGAACCGTCAGTAATACCTAGCAAGTCCTAGGAAACTCTGAACATCCTACACGCTCTTCAGTTTCACCCAATCAACCTTTGCTTCTATCTTACCAGGATCAGTTGAGATACCACCCTTCGACATGACATGGCCTAGAAACGCGACCTGATTCAGCCAGAACTCACATTTCTTCAGCTTAGCATACAACTTCTTTTCCCATAGAACCTAAAGTACCAACCTTAAATGGTTTTCATGCTCTTACAAACTCTTAGAATATACCAGAATGTCGTCAGTGAACACCACAACAAACTGATCCAGGTATTCAGGGAAAACCTTGTTCATTAGGTCCATAAATACGGCCGAAGCGTTAATCAACTCGAAAGGCATAACTAAAAACTCGTAGTGTCCATATTTCGGTCGGAAAGTAGTCTTCGCAACATCCTCAATCCTAACCTTCACCTGATGATACCCTGACCGTAGATCAATCTTTGAAAAGACCTGTGTTCCCAGCAGCTGGTCAAATAGATCATCTATACGAGGCAACGGGTATTGGTTCTTCACTGTTACCTTGTTGATCTCGCGGTAATCAGTGAACATTCTCATTGACCCCTCCTTTTTCCTCACAAACAACACTGGAGCTCCCTAGGGTGAAACACTAGGTCTGATAAAGCCTTTGTCTAGTAGTTCCTACTGCTGCTCCTTCAACTCTCTAAGTTCAGCTGGAGCCATCCCATATGGAGCTTTAGGAATTGGTGCCTTACCTGGTAGTGGATCAATAACAAACTCCACCTCAAGATCAGGAGGTAAACCGGGTAAGTCTTCCGGGAATACATCCCAAAATTCCTTAACCACTCGGATATCTTCAAGTTTCAGAGCATCCCGAGGTGCTTCCTTCACGCAAGCTAGGTACCCCTGACAACCCTCCAAGAGTAACCTTTTCGCATGTATAGCTGATAGAATCTGTGGCATCGAACGCACACACGATCCCACGAACTCATACTCCTGCTCCCCAGGAGGTCTAAACACAACTACCTTCCTATGACAACCAATCACTGCATAACTAGAGAATAACCAATCCATCCCCAGTATGACGTCGAATCCACACATGTCATACACTACGAGGTTCCCCAGTAGTTGTTTTCCCTGAATAACCACTAGGCAGTTTCCCAACATCTACTACAGATCGTTACACTCCCAATCGGTGTAGCTATAGATAACCACTCATCCATTACTTGGGTTTCAACCCCACACAGTTTCAAAAAACTAGCAGATATAGAGGAATGGGTTGCTCCCGAATCAAATAAAACAACAGCACTATTCAAAAGCAATAACATGGTACCTGTCACCACGTTCCTAGCGTGTTCTGCATCTACTGGCATAAGGGAGTACACTCTCGCCGGAGCCATGTTTGCTTGATAGTTTCCCTGAGACATTTGATTACTCTCTCGGTTTTGGCTCTGTGCAGCCATATCGCTCTTCTGTGCCTGACAATTTTGGGATATGTGGCCCGATTCGCCATAGTTGTTGCAGTTACACCAGAACGGCCGACATTCACCATTATGCCATTTATGGCACTTGGCGCATGGTGTGGAGGATGGATCCCCTTGAGAACTCCACCACTCGGCATTCTAGCAATACCACGAACTATAGTTCTTCTTCTTCTTCCACTGTCTTGATCATGGACCAGTCTGAGAACGAGAAGATACTGGCCTCTTCTTCTGTTCCTATACCCTTTCATCCCCTTGAATGTCAACCTCGACTATGGTGGCTTTATCCACCAGAACATAAAACTCTCGAATCTGTAGCATCCCCACAAACTTGCGGATGTCCTTCCTCAGACCCTTCTTGAACCTCTGAGCCTTCCCATACTCGTTCGTGATCAAATACGGCGCAAAACGAGATAGCTCAATATATTTGGCTGCATATCTCAGCACCGTTAGGGTTCCCTAAGTCAGGCTAGAGAACTTATTAGCCTTCGTGTCACGAGTAGAAGTTGGGAAGTATCTCTCGAAAAATACCTCCTTGAATCGGCTCCAAGTCATACCAGATGGACTAACTCTTTGCTTCTCAAGAAGACTCACAGCTGTCCACCATCTGTCAGCTACTCCTGCCAGCTGAAAAGTAGAATCGAGAACCTTTTGCTGGTCGGTGCAGTATAGAACTTCCAATATTTTCTATACCCAGTTCTCTACTACTATCGGATCAGGTCCTCCCGTAAATGTCGAAAGGTGCATACGATTGAACCTCTCTATGGTACAACCCGTAGCAGTAAGAGAGTGCTCACGTCTCCTAAATCTTTCCCCGATCTCTCGCATAACCTGCCTCTTCGAACCTTGAGGTACAGAAGGAGACTCATCACTCGCTGTCCCCTCGGAACCACTATCCAAGTTGTTATCCTTGGGCTTCATTTTGCAAATATGATAGGAATCAGTTAGAATTCCTATATCATACACAGTTAACACAATCATTGAAAGCTAATCATGTTAACTACAGCTCTCATGAGTCTAGGTCTGTCCTACCACACCGACACGAAACCATCAATGGTTTACTGTGGTTTTACTAAAATTTTCATTTTAGGAAAAACACAAGACACTGCCAATGAGTCCCTGTCTAGCAACAAAAAAACCCTCAACCTACTCTACTCATTTTCTACATACTATACTCGAGTATGTACACATAACTATGCCTAACCAAGTCTACAAGACCTAGCAACCTGGTTAGCTCTAATACCACGTTGTCATGCCCCAAACCCGCAGATGGGCCCCAAGTGTGATTCTAGTAACCTAACATGTCTCTGTATCATTTAAAAACATACATGATACTACACTGAATGAGGGTCCGACATCATGGGGTTCACGTAAACCCTATACACATTCACAAACACATCCAATACGCAGCGAAAAAGTTCTTTCTATGCATACATCATACCGTACAACGCACCATACCAGAGTCTGTACATAGCTAGGATCTACATTCCAACATACCATACATACCCCGGGTGTCTAAAAAACCCAATAATGATAACTCGGTTACAAAATTTGTACTTACATAAGTACTCTACGTAGCTAATCGACACCCTGCTCCCAAATGCTAGGATGCTAGTTTCGGCTACCCGAAGGACCCGAAAAACTTTGTATATTCGGCGTGAGACACCTCTAAGTAAGGAAGAAAGTAGGTTATACCAGTGTGTGGCATATGAGTGTTATTTCAATATATAACATAACACAATATAGTTCCAGTATTTTCACAATTCAGTTCCAGTACATACGATACCAAATATACGGTCAGTGTCGTCACACTCAAGCAAACGATATCCTGCAATAACCAAAGCCTCACAACAATATTATGCTAATACGGTGCCCACTCACACCTATCCGTGACAAGACGAAAAGAACAGGTGATATTTTATACCCTCGGACATAGAGCCGGACACTCTCGCCCACGGTAATTAGCCGAGACATGGCGTCAGTGTACGATAATTAGCCGCCCCTAGAAGATTTAGCGTACGGTAATTAGCCGCCCCTAGCTGATTTAGAAAACCTGAAACAATTTTGGAACTCATGTCCCTATACTCATCAGCGTACAGTAATTAGCCGCCCCTAGCTATTTTACAAAACCCCGGAACATTTTACATATCACATTTCATTCCACACTTATTTGAGTATACAACAATCATATCCTTTCCAGTTCAAGAATACAATTTAATACAAATATGGGTATGGTCATCTCATTAATAAAGTTTTAATACAACATACGATTTCCCCAACAAAAATAGAGGTGATACCCGAAACCCCTTTTCCCAAAAAGTATAACCCGAAAATCCCGCATTTTCACCTAATAGATTTTCCCAAATAAGTAACCAAAACAGACATACGATCATAAACTACAGGTTTAATGATCCTAATTTCAAAGATAAACTGATATAAACTGAATCCCCTCACCTTTTCCCAAATATCAAAAAGACGAACTCTATGACTCCAAAACTACAAACCGAGTTCCCAAAACCTAAACATCCAAGAACTGTACTTCACTATAATTCTTACTACTACATACATACCGAAATAAAAATGAAATCAGACCCTTACCTCACTTTTGGGTCAAAATCCGAAAATCCTCGAAACGACTTTTCGATTTGCTAAAAACGTAGAGGTTCCTCCCCTAATCCATGCAGTAACGTCGGATCGTTGAATCAAGCGACGAACAGCGAAGAATTGAAGAGAGAATGAGAGATTCCGCCGGTTCTAGAGAGAGAGAGAGAGAGAGAGAGAGTTTTAGCTTTCTTGGCAACTAAGAAATGAAGGAGGATATTTATAGCCCCTTTTGTAACGACCTGCTTATCTTATCAAATAATAAACATATTTAATAATAAAGTCAACCCAAACCCGTGGGTAACGGGGACGCACCTGACATAGACATTGGAAACCTAAGCAGCAGTAAATATAAATTACAACCATCCAACCATAAAAACATAATACCATAGTCAACTACATACCCAAAATACTGTATTTATTTATAATCTCCAAAATATGCAAAAATACATCTAGGATCTAGAAAGAATCACCTGATCCTAGTACAAAACTTACCCTCCTAACAGGGTAGCACCAACTAACTCAACGACAGCCTCAATCCGCCGGTCTTTCTGAGTTTCTTGAAAATTATTTAATGTTGGGGGTGAGGCACTTCTCAGTAAGGGAATGTCTGTATACATATACTGTACATTTCATTTACCACGGATGCATAGCTAGCTAATGTCTGTATTACCCCCCATGATGGGTTGTGCAGCCCGAAGGCGGGACCCGACAATGGCTGATCGACCACTACCGAGTCAAAAATGTCTGTAAGTACGATGGGCCCGACACACCCAAGTCCGGATTACGAGGTGGACGTCTACAAATCTACATAGAAAGCCACACCGACTATCCATCTCCCACCCTCTTGTGGGGCGGTAGCAGAAGTCTGAATGTAATAATCTGATCTGTATAGCAACGGTACCATGCCGTTGTAACTGAACTGAACTGAACTATCATCTGAAATCTGATAACATATAATACATGATAATATACTGTTTAACGTAAATAGATTGATAGCATTGTAATAACATAATTAAATGCGGCCTTGCGCCGTTTACTTTCATATCTACGACCTTGCACCGAAATCATACATAAATACGGCCTTGCATCGAAATCATACATAATACACGGCCTTGTGCCGGCTATCAATCATGGCCTTGTGCCGAACATTCATAAATATCTTTCTGAATAAATAATTCATTTATCATGTATTTCCAAATCATAAAGTACTGCATCATTACATAATCTCTGAAAACATTCATTCTTTGTAAAATTTGCCATAACATAGTATTTTCCTTGTAAAATAACATTCATGCCACACAATGCTGAATAAAACCATACATTCCATTCTAAAATCATATTTTCTGGCATCTTATAATATATATGTACATTTCAATCATAATAGCAGTATTTTCCCAAATATGCATTTTTACCAATCTACTTATATACATATAATTCATGCTTTCTGAAAATTAATTTGCTGATAAATAATAATAATTTGCATGAAAAATGACTACTTTAGTTTATTCCCATACCTAGCATCTGAAAAGCCCGTCTGTATTCCTAGTCTCACACCTGTAGGATTTCCTGATCAATACCCTGAAAACAACAACTCCTAGAACTAAACTTAAGTATTTCTTCATAAATAACATTTCCTCTAACTATGGAAAGACCAAATTTTGCATAAAAAGCCTTACCTTAAACCAGGGATGAATTTCAACTCTGCCCCACCAATGATCTGCTTCGGCAAACTTGGAGAGAACTTCCCTAGGAGTGTCGTGGTGGCCTCAGATCGTTGATCTAGAGAGATAAGAGAAAGAAACCGTAGAGAGAGAGAGAGAGAGAGAGAGAGAGAGAGAGAATCTGCACGTTAATTTCAACCTAAAAATGAAGTTTGGGCTATTTATACACTGGCCTTCGTCGACGAGCCACGTCACCTCGTCGACGAGGTCAAGAAGGCTACTCGTTGACAAATTTTCCCTCTCATCAACGAAATTCAGAGTCTCCCGATTATCCCCTCGCTATTTTCTCGTCGACGAGACACTTCTTCGTCGACGAGCCCCTTATATGTCCTCGTCGATAAATCCCGTGTATTCGTCAATGAGAACCTATTCTTTTCTTCCCCTTTTCCCATTTAAAATTACAATAATTATTCGAGTCTCTACATTCTCCCCTCATAAAATTATGTCCTCAAAATTTACTATTCATATAACTTATCATCCCTTAAAGGCAAAACGGTCTACTTATTTTATTACTTACCCTCACTTATGGTGGAGCAATACCATGGTTACATTTCAAGTTTTGAGAGATTACACATATAAATTTAAAGAATATGTAAATACTACATATTTACTTACATTTCCCAGTTACATCTAAACTTCTTGGAACAATTGTGGGTATTTATGTCTGATCTGTTCCTCGACCTCCCAAGAAGTCTCTTCTACCGCATGATTCCTCCATAGAACCTTTACCAGAGAAATCTTCTTATTACGTAGTTCCTGCTCCTTTCTTTCCAGAATCTGTACTGGCACCTTCTCATAGACCAGTGAATCACCAAGCTCTAATTCACCATAGTAGATTATATGAGAAGGGCCTGAGACATATTTTCTCAATACAGAAACGTGGAATATGTCGTGCATCCTAGATAACGCAGGTAGTAAAGTTAACCTATAGGCAACCGGTCCTACTCTCTCTAGAATCTTAAAGAGACCGATAAACCTAGGGCTAAGTTTACCCTTTCTTCCTAACCTCATAACCCCTTATAACGGAACTATCTTCTAAAATACATGATTGCCAATATCAAATTCTAACTTCCTGCGGCGATTATCGACATATTTTTTATGTCGGCTCTGAGCTGCACTGATTCTATCTCTGATAAGCCGAACTTCATCGTATGCCTGCTGTACAAGTTCTGGTCCAACAACTCGCCGCTCACCCATCTCATCCCAATATAATGGAGAACGGCATCTCCTATCGTATAGTGCCTCAAACCCTACCATGCCAATATTGGCCTGATAACTGTTATTATACGCGAACTCTAGTGGCATGAACTGTGTCCAACTACCCCCAAAGTCTGATACACACGCTCAGAGCATATCTTCTAATATCTGTATTGTCTTCTCAGTATGCCCATTAAACTGAGGATGGAATGACGTACTAAAAGACAATTGAGTCCCTAGAGCCTCCTGTAAGCTCCTCCAAAAATGTGACATGAAACGCGGGTCTTGATTTGACACTATCGATACTGGCACTCCGTGAGAACGAACTATTTCCTGAATGTAAATCTCCTCCAAACGGTTGAGGGAGCAGCTGATCTTGGTAGGACGGAAATGGGCGATCTTAGTCAACCGATCGACAATCACCCAAATCGTATTCTGGCCATGCGACGCCGATGGCAGCCCTGAAACAAAGTCCATGGATATATGATCCCACTTCCACTCTGGGATAAATAGCAGCTGCAACTAACCCACCGACCTCTGGTGCTCATATTTTACCTGCTGGCACGTCAGACACTGTGCTACATACTCGACAATCTCTCTCTTCATACCACTCCACTAGTAAAACTCTCGCAAATCCCTGTACATTTTCGTACTACCAGGATGAACTATAAACAAAGATCTGTGAGCCTCCTATAAAATAGTTCTCCTGATGTCAATATCGATAGGAACACATAACCTAGAACAGAACCGCAAAGTTCCGTCATCTGACAAACAGAATTCCTCCCCCTGACCATTCTGCACTCTGAATAATACCTCTACTAATTCTAGGCCTTCCTTTTGTGCAACTATAATTGTTTCCTACAGAGTAGGTTGTACCACTAAACTGGTGATACATACTGAAGGATCATTCATTGCCAACTCTATGCTAAGTCTCTCTAGATCCATTATGATTGGATACTGGATCTCCATAGCTGCCAATACTGGTCTCGCAGACTTCCTACTCAATGCATCAGCTACCACATTTGCTTTTCTTGGGTGATAACTGATGGTACAATCGAAATCTTTGATAAGTTCCAACCATCTTCTCTACCTCATATTCAATTCCTTCTAGGAGAAGAAATACTTTATACTTTTATGGTCAGAGAAAATTTCACATCGCTCAATGTGTGCACCACTACAGCTAATTCAAGATCATGAATAGGGTAGTTTTTTTCATATTCTTTCAATTGCCTGGAAGCATACGCCACCACCCTACTTTGCTGCATCAGTATATAGCCAAGCCCTTTCAAGGATGCATCACTGTAGACAGTATAACCTTCACCCCTTGATGGGATGACCAGAACTGGTGCCGTGATAAGTCTCTACTTCAATTACTGAAAACTCTGCTCACAGCTGTCATCCCGCTCAAATCTGGCATTCTTCCTAATTAGTCGTGTCAGAGGCCCTAATAATGTTGAGAACCCCTCAACAAAATGACGGTAATATATAGCTAACCCCAAGAAACTCCTGATCTCCTAAACATTCCTCGGTCTAGCCAAATTCACTACTGCATCAATCTTACTAGGATCCATAGAAATTTCGTCTCATAAAACAACATGCCCCAAAAGCACAACTTTCTTGAGCCAAAAGTCATATCTGATGAACTTTGCATACAACTTCTTTTCCCTAAGTGTTTGCAAAACTTGCCTCAAATGCATCTCGTGCTCTTCATAGCTCCTCGAATAGACCAGTACATCATCGATAAAAACAATAACAAACTAGTCTAGATATGGATGGAAGATCCTATTCATTAAATCCATAAATATCGCAGAAGCATTCGTCTTACCAATGGCATAACAAGGAACTCGTAATGTCCATACCTAGTCCTAAAAGTCGTCTTCGACACATCTTCTGCCCTTAATTTTACTTGATGATAGCCTGATCTGAGGTCAATCTTAGAATACACCCGTGTACCCTGGAGCTGGTCAAATAAATCATCTATACGGGGTAGAGGATACTTGTTCTTGATGGTCACTTTATTAATCTCCCTATAATCTATGCACATCCTCATAGACTCATCTTTCTTCTTTACAAATAGTACTGGAGCTCCCCACAGAGATACACGAGGTCGTATGAAGCCTTTATCAAGTAAATCCTACAATTGATTTTCAATTCTACCAATTCTGCTAGCGCCATTCGGTACGGTGCTTTAGAAATCAACGTCGTACCTAGAAGTAGATTAATAGGAAAATCTACCACACGATCAGGTGGCAAAATCGGTAATTCATCTGGAAAAAAGTATATAAATTCTTCCACTACTGGTATACTAGTAAGCTTCATTTCATTCTCTAAAATTTTCTTCACAAAAGCCATAAATCCCTGACAGCCACTCTGAAGTAGTTTCCTCGCCTGAATAGCTGAAACTAACTGAGGTAGAGATTGCACTCGTGACTTTGTGAATCTGAATTCTGGTCTTCCTAGAGGTTTGAATATCACTTCTCTCACATGACAATCAATACTAGCAAAATTAGCTGCTAGCCAATCCATTCCGAATATGACATCAAATCCATGCATATCTAATACTATTAAATCAGTAGATTGAATCTTCCCCTGAACATCAACTGGACAGCCACGAAGTACCCTACTACACCTAACCGCTGACCCAGTCGATGTAGCCACTAATAATTCAACATCTAGTGATTGTTTTTCAGCCCCACACAATTTAACACACCCCACATAGACAAACGAGTGTGTGGCATCTGAATCAAATAATGCAGTGAATTTAAATAAAAACATACTAACCATACCTGTCACCATATCGCCGACTGCCTCAGCATCACACAACGTCAAAGCAAAAACCCTGGCTAGAGCCATGTTCCTCTGCTGGCCTCTATGTGGTGCCTAATAGCCTCCTCGAGCAAGTCTAGAAGTAGGAGCAGCACCAATCTGAGCTTGACAATCTCTCATCACATGCCCCGGCTCCCCACATCGGTAGCAGATACCACGCCCAGCATGAGACTTCCCCGGGTGTCTCTTCCCACAAGTCGGGCAAGTTGAAAATGGTTGTATACCTTGAAAACTGTGATTCCGGTCTCTTGCCTCCGGTCTTTATAGTAACCACCTCTCTTCCATGAACCACGACCAACCCCCTGCTGGGAACCAGAAGGTGTGGATCTCTTCTTCTGCCTCTGCTCCTCAACCTCCAATTGCTCTCCCATTTATGCTATAATGGCTCGATTAACCAGCTCAGCGAAATCCTGCAATTTTAGTATCAACACCTGCTTATATATTTCTCTCCTCAAAACTCTTTCAAACTGCCATACCTTTTTCACCTCATTTGGAATAATGTACAAGGCGAAGCGAGATAGTTCGATGAACCTCGTCGCGTACTGTTGTACGGTCTCCTGTCACTGCTTCAGATTCAGGAACTCCTCTATCTTAACTTCCCTGGACAAGGCTGGAAAATACGTGTCGAAGCATATCTCCTTAAATCGCTCCCATGTCATCTCCACAGGTACTGTCCTTTGCTGCTCTAAGAGTTTCACTACCGTCCACCATCTCTCGGCCTCTCTAGTCAATCTACAGGTAGCAAATAGCACCCTCTGCTCCTTCGAGCACTGTAAATACCTTCTCAATCTCTTGCACCCAGCTTTCAGTGATTGCAGGACCAGTTCCTCTTGAGAAAGGCCGAGGATTCATCTTAATGAACTTCTCGATCGAGCTTCCGTGGACTTCTGACGGACCACCCTGTTCCCTCAAGCTCCTGTCAATCTCAGCCATAACTTGCTATGCCACGTTGCGCAGTACGACATCTGAATCACCACCTGTAGCACCTGAGGGTCCAGCTCCCTCATTTCCACTAGCATAGGCACTACTGCCACCAGGGTCCATCCTGAAAAACAAATAACTTAACTTAGAATTCCTTCACTATACATATCATCAACTAGTACAATATTTCCTTAATTAATTCATCACTCCTGATCTTAATTCAAGGCTCAATCCTGCAACCTAGATACCTAACTCGACGATAGTTTACCATGACTTTCCTAACATCGTCACCCCAAGAAAATCACACAAACCACTATGGAAGTCCTGCATCTAGATTACAAAACCATACTTCAAATTCCCTTATTATTTACTGCTGCATTCTAGAGTCTACAGAACCTAGCATCTTAGGCTCTGATACCAAACTGTAATGACCTGCTTATCTTATCAAATAATAAACATATTTAATATTAAAGTCAACCCGAACCCGTGGGTAACGGGGACACACTCAACATACACAGCGGAAACCTAAGCAACAGTAAATATAAATTACAACCATCCAACCATAAAAACATAATACCAGAGTCAACTACATACCCAAAATACGGTAATTATTTACAATCTCCAAAACATACAAAAATACATCTAGGATCTAGTAATAGAATCTCCTGATCCTAGTACAAAACTTACCCTCCTAACAGGATAGCACGGCTTCGATCTGCCGGTCTTCCTGGGTTTGCTGAAAATTATTTAATGTTGGGGGTGAGACACTTCTCAGTAAGGGAAAATAAACTAAATACAGTTGTGTGGCAACATGAATATCTGATGCAATTATACATATACTGTACATTTCATATACCTGAAAACATACATCATAACATAGTGAATAATCATATACTTTCATATTTTCCAATAAATAACACTATTCATGAATCGTCTGGTATAACTAATATTATTGAAAATTTACAACGGATGCATAGCTAGCTAATGTCATGTATTATCCCCCATGACGGGCTGTGCAGCCCGAAGGTGCGACCTGAAAATGGCTGGCCGACCACTGTCGAATCAAAAATGTTTGTTAGTACGATGGGCTCACCACACCCTAGTTCGAACTGCTAGGTGGACGTCTAATCCTCTACACTGAAAGCCACACCTCCTATCCATCTCCCACCCCCTTGGGGGAAGTAGCACAAGTCTGAACATAATAATCTGATTTGTATAGCAAACGTGTCGTGCTCCTGTACCTGAATTGAACTATCATTCGGGTTCTGATAACATATAATACATGATAATATATTGTTTAACGAAAATAGATTGATAACATTGTAATAACATTATTAAATGCAGCCTTGCACCGTTTACTTTTATATCTACGGCCTTGCGCCGAAATCATACATAATACACGGCCTTGCGCCGGCTATCAATCACGGCCTTGCACCGGCTATCAATCACGGCCTTGCGCCGAACATTCATAAATATCATTCTGAATAAATAATTCATTTATCATGTATTTCCAAATCATAAAGTACTGCATCATTACATAATCTCTGAAAACATTCATTCCTCGTAAAATTTTCTATAACATAGTATTTTTCCTTATAAAATAACATTCATGCCACACAATATTGAATATATTTACTGGCATTATTTCAATCATAATAGCAGTATTTTTTCAAATATGTATTTTTACCAATCTACTCATATACATATAATTCATGCTTCCTGGAAATTAATTTGCTGATAAATAATAATAATTTGTGTGAAAAATGACTACTTTAGTTTATTCCCTTACCTGACAACTAAAAAGCCCCTGCGTATTCATGGTCTCACACTCGTAGGATTTCTTGATCAATACCTTGAAAACGACAACTCTCAGAGCTAAACTTTAGTTTTTTTTTATAAATAACATTTCCTATAACTATGGAAATGCCAAATTTTGCATCAAAAGCTTTACCTTAAACTAGGGATGAATTTCAACTCTGCCCCACCAACGATCCGCTCTGGCAGACTTGGAGAGAACTTTCCCAGGAGCGTCGTGGTTGCCTCAGATCGTTGACCCGACGAACATCGGAGTTGAAACAGAAGAGAGAGAAGAGAAAAATTATAGAGAGGAGAGAGAGAGAGAGAGAGAGAGAGAGAGAGAGAGAGGGAGAGAGAGAGAAAGAGAGAGAGAGAGAAAGAGAGAGAGAGAGAGAGAGAGAGAGAGAGAGAGAGAGAGAGAGGAATCTGTGCATTAATTTTAGCCTGAAAATGAAGTTCGGGCTATTTATACACTGGCCTTCATCAACGAGCCACGTCACCTCGTCGACGAGGTCAAGAAGGCTACTCGTCGATGAACTCTCCCTAGCATCGACGAAATTCAGAGTCGCCTGAACATCCCCTCGGTATTTTCTCATTGACGAGACACATCTTCGTCAACGAGCCCCTTATATGTCCCCATCGACAAGACCCTGTTCTTTTCTTCCCCTTTTCCCATTTAAAATTACAATTATTATTCGGGTCTTTACACCTTTGACCCAGCCAACCTCGTCAACGAAATGACACCTTCGTCGACGAATCATCCACACATTTCGTCGACGAACTGTCTCCTTCGGCAACGAACCCTATTCCAATATTTTATAACACGTTCAGTATCTCTTCATCGATGAGGCTCTGATTTTCGGTGATGAAGAGTATGAGGGCCTTCGTTGACGAGAACAATGGCTTCGTCGACGAAGCCTACAAAATTTACCTTTTTACCCGTTTTCATTTATTCAATCTACATATCTCGATTCAGGTTCTTACACGAACTTAACACTAGTTGAGAGAGTGAGATGTTTGCTTTCAAAAGTGCAGTTGCCGAAATTCTTTTGGGGTGAGGCATTAAGCATTGTTGTTCATGTGTTGAATCTTACATCCTGTGTTCCTCTACAGTTTGATGTGCCAGACCAAGTTTGGACAGGTAAGGATGATTCCTATAATCACGTACATGTTTTTGGGTGCAAAGCATTTGTGCATATTCCAAAAGATGAAAGGTCCAAACTTGATGAGAAAACGCGACAGTGTATATTCCTTGGCTACGGTCAAGATGAGTTTGGATACAAGCTTTATGATCCAGTTGAGAAGAAAATTGTGAGATGCAGAGATGTTGTGTTTGTAGAGGATCAGATGATTCAGGATATTGAGAAGGCAGAGAAATTTATATCTCAGAAGGGTGACAGTTTGACTGATGTGGATCTAGTTATTTTGAAGATTTTTCCATCTCAGCGTGAGAATGATGTTCAGGATGACCACTAGGGTAGAGGTGATGTGGATGTTCCCTTACAGGTTCTGAGAGATGTTGAGACTAATGAGCCGTTGACAGTGCCAGAAATTCCACCAAAGATTCCATCAAGGAGGTCAGCCAGAGACCGACATCCTTCCACTCGGTATTCAGCAGAACAATATGTGTTATTGACTGACGGGGGAGAGCCCTAGTGTTTTGCAGAAGTCATGGAAGATGAACACAAGACAGAGTGAGTTGAGGCCATGCAAGATGACATGCAGTCATTGCATGATAACCATACCTTTGAGTTAGTGAAGCTACCTAAAGGAAAAAGAGCTTTGGAGAACAAGTGGATTTACAAGAAGAAGCCAAATGAGTTCTCTTCATGGCCACATTACAAAGCTAGATTGGTTGTAAAAGGTTTCGGTCAGAGAAACTATATTGACTTTGATGTGATCTTCTCTCCAATTGTAAAGATGTCATCGATCCGTAGTGTACCTGACCTAGCAGCTAGTCTTGACTTGAAAGTTGAGCAAATGGATATGAAAATTGCCTTCCTTCATTGTGATTTGGAGGAAGAGATTTATATGAAGCAGCCAGAGGGTTTCAGAATGAAAAGGAAAGAGGATTACGTGTGCAAGTTGAAGAAAAGCCTATATGGTTTGAAACAAGCACCAAAAAAGTGGTATAAGAAGTTTGAGTTTATTATGGGGGAGCAAGGCTACAAGAAGACAACTTCAGATCACTGTGTATTTGTTCAGAAATTCTCTGATGATGATTTTATTTTCTTACTGCTTTATGTGGATGACATGCTGATTGTTGGAAGGAATGCTTCAAGGAGTGACCAGTTGAAGAAGCAATTGAGTAAATCATTTTTTATGAAGGATTTGGGGCCAACAAAGAAAATTCTTGGCATATGAATCTGTTGTGATAGGAGTGTCAAGATGTTGTATTTGTTACAGGAGGAGTACATTGAGAAAGTGCTTCAGAGGTTCAATATAGACAAAGCTAAAGTGGTTATCTCTCCTCTTGCTACCCACTTCAGACTAAGTACAAAGGAATTTCCTTCTACAGATAATGAAAAGGAAGACATGGAAAGAGTACCTTGCGCCTCAGCAGTAGGAAGTTTGATGCATGCCATGGTTTGCACAAGACCGGATATAGCCTATGTAGTTGGTGTAGCTAGCCGATTCTTGTCAAATCTGGGAAGAGAGCACTGGAATTCAATGAAGTAGATCATGAGGTGTCTTCAAGGCACTTCTAGTTTAAGAGTTGGTTTGGGAAAGGGAAAACTATTGTTAGTTGGCTACGCAGATGCAGATATGGTTCGGGATGTGGATACTCGTAAGTCTACTTTGGGCTATTTGATAACTTTTACAGGTGGGGCTATAGCTTGGCAATCGAGACTTCATAAATGTATCGCTCTTTCTACGACAGAGGCAGAGTTCTTGCAGCAATGGAAGCGACTAAAGAGTTGCTATAGGCAAAGAAGTTCTTGAGAGAACTTGGTTTCAAGCAGCAGAGGTATGTGTTGTTTGGTGATAGGCAGAGTGTTATTCATCTTGCTAAGAATTCCAGTTACCATGCAAGATCGAAGCACATTGATGTACGATACCATTGGATCATAGATGCGTTGAATGATAAGTTACTGGAACTTGAGAAGGTTCACACTGATGACAATGATTCTGATATGTTGACAAAGACACTACCATGAGAGAAGCTTGAAATTTGTTGTTCGATCACCGGGATGACGATTCCCTCCACATAGTCGGAAAGGGGGAGATTTGTTGGGTTATTTCCTTCCATGTGGAGGAAAGCCCAAGTGGGATTTATTAAAAGCCCAAAACCTAGCCCTTTAGTGTGATAACCTAAAGGAAGTTACAAAAAGAGAGGGGAGAAGGGAGAAGCCGTCACTTCTAAAAAAGAAAGAGAGAAAAACGTGATTTTTCTCATGCTGCCCAAATTTCATCAAGACTCCGATCCCGCTTCATCTATGGTCTCATCGAACTGAAATTTGGAGAAGAGGTTCACAACTCAAGGAGCAACAGTATGAACGGTGGGGATCAGATTTTGAGCTCGAGAGTTAGGATTTTTGCCCATAAACAGTAACTGCGATTTTGGTATATTCTCTCTAACTCTCTTTGTATTTATCAAAATTGTTGATATCTTGATAAGATATATTTGTAACCTCTAATTGCGATTAGAGAAGACTTAGTGTACCCATTATTTGGTTGATAATGGACGTTTCAACTGGATTAGGTCCCGTGGTTTTTCTTCCTCACACTTGGGAAGTTGTCCACATAAAAAATTGCTTGTGTTCTTGTAGTTTGGTGTGATTGATTATTTTTATTATTATTTCTAGCATGTATAAAAGTAAAGATACACTATATTTGCTTGCATATAGAGAGAAGAATTTTTTTGTTGTGGTTGTTTGTTA
The DNA here is from genome assembly GCF_029873635.1 of Malania oleifera. NCBI lineage: Eukaryota > Viridiplantae > Streptophyta > Magnoliopsida > Santalales > Ximeniaceae > Malania > Malania oleifera. Next base: position 21,676,033 of record NC_080422.1, read on the forward strand.
ATATCTCTCCCAACACATTGTTATATTAGTAATATTATTTTATGTCTTAAGGGTATTCAAATTATTAGAATTTGAAAAATTTATATTGGAAAATTCAAATTTTAATCTTAAAAGAAGATGAGAAAAGATACAAGATGGGAGAAAGATAATTTGGTATATATTGTGTAAGTCAAATCAAAATAGACTCAAAAAGTAATATTGTTTAATGCATATTTTGTGATAAGGTAGTTTTGTGAAAATGACACCGACAAGGGGTTTTTTTTTAATTGATATGAAACGCCATTATCATACTAGTCACCATAGATTTGTAAATAATTGTAAAGAAAATGACTCATTATAAGGGCGTTTTGAATAGTTTAGAAGTTGTCATAGGGTTGTTTTAAAATAATTATAAAAAATTATATAAATGATTTAAGTAGTGTAAAAACTAGATTAAGAAAAGAGATTCCCCTTTCCCTTATTAGATACACACACGGATATTTTCTTTCCCTTAATCTAATAGAAGAAAAAGCTCTTCATCAGGCGAATTATTGGTAAAGAATTCATGTACCCGACCCCACCTAATGGGATTTAAGACCCGTTGTTGTACCTTTAGAAAAGAAAATGCAAAAAATTCATACCGTTCAGTGTACTAACTTTATTAGGGATCACTTTTTTTTTTTTTAATAGCTCGGGGACTCTAGCCACCATCACGCCACTTTAGACACTATGGTACGACACCAAATCCCGCCCGGGGAGTAAAAGTCACCCTCCCATTGACGCACCCCTGATAATTCACGGGCGTAATGTCTCAAGGACGAATCGAACCCATGACTTTGGGGTCACCAAAGTTACGAGTCACCCCTACCACTTGAACCGATCCAGTTGGACTTATTAGGGATAACTCTTAACATGTAAGATAGTTGAATTTAGCATATAGGTGCAGGGGTCCCCCATACATCAAGGTCAACTTTGTTGCCTCTACACATATATTTTTTAAGATGGAATTTAAAAATAATAATACATGATTTATAATTACCTCAAAAAATTAAAAACCTGCTATTTAATAAATATGCACAAAGTCAAATTGCTTCATAAAATTTCGCCCTTCAATTAATCATCACAAAACATATCCCTGCGAATCCAACGCATGATGGAGATTTTATTTTACGTGGCTCCATCCCCATCATTTTCATTTCTATATATTTGGGATTATGATGCTGCTGATGATGCAATGATGGAAGCAATGGAACCCAATTAAAATGGTGTGCTTTCATTGTGTTTGTAGAATTCTAGCTGTTGCTCTCACAGAGTTCAAACCCAAAATGATGAATTAATGCATTTAAAAGTTGTGGGCCAAATCACATTCAAATCAACTTCTACTGCTCTCTCAAATTTCGCACTCATTGACTTCATCAATTCCATCTGTAATCAATTGAGGACCTGCAGGGATGGGTAGCTTGCCATGTTTCAAAGTATAATCATTTTCTTGAGTAAAAATATATCAACCGTGGACCGTTCATAAATTATGGGATAAATTAATTGTACTATAAAGTTTCTTTCAATTGTATTTTGTTGTTTTTTATATTTTAATTTGTCACTATTTAATGTTCATATTAAGACTAATCCGAGTTTTGAATAGAAATCTCGTTAAAATTGAAATTAAGACCATAAAGATCAAAGTGTCACAATTAAACTCCAAGGCACGAAGTGTAATTTAAATTTTAAAAACTTTAGGAGTCCGTTTGCACTAAAAATTTTGTTCAAGGGGAAAAAAAAAGAAAATAAAAAAATTCTATTATATTTGCTCGCTATTAATCAAATACTAACAAATATAAAAATTTGTAAAATTAATTTTTTTTCATTAATTTGATATACCTTTTACTCTCTCTCTCTCTCTTAAATGATAACTACATATGAAAAGTGAATTTCTTTCCTTGAATTTGGAAGAATGAATTTCGGTTCTTAGAGTTCAATTTGCATGAATTTAGAGAGAACATAATATAAAATTGTATTGATATCACGTTTGAGAGTATGGATTTTAGACGTTGATTTTAAATTTCGATAAATTTGAACACATTTTAATACAATTTTATATTATATCTTATCTAAATCCAATACAAATCTAAATTTAAAATCTTTCCAAACATAGGATGTGTTTCTTTCAAATCTGCATAAATATTTCATATCTAAACTCTAAAACCATGCTTCTAATGTTATTTCAAGTTTCAAATAAGATCGTAATATAATTTTTCCTAAATTATAAGGAAACTATATACTTATATCCATTATTATGTACTTAACAAGAGATCGAGTGACAAAAAAAAAAAAAAGTTATGGGGTTAATCCCATCTTCTCCATTTGGCCTAAATTGGTTTGGATTTATTTAGACCCAATAAGCACATACACCTAAATGGCTCCCTCTCACTTCCTCTAGAGAATTAATGAATTTGTAGTAGGCTGATAATTTGAATAGACTCCAATTTCCACGCTTGCATGATCATCCTTATCTATGGGTTTGCAAATTTAGTGCAAAGTGTTAGAGAACTCATCCTCAAAACTTAGGTGTTAAGGAGAGAGAATTAAGAGGATCTTATACTGGCTTTGGAACTGCTCATAGAGACGATGTGAGACTAGACGGACATTAATACTCCCCCTCGAGCGCATGAAGGGAAATGAGGCGAGGAGAAGTCCAGCTTACGGAGGAGCTAAGCAGTCCAAGGCCCTGCTCTGATACCATGTTAGAGAACTCATCCTCAAAACCTAATTGTTAAGGAGTGAGAGCTAAGAGGATCTTATACTGGCTTTAGAACTGCTCACAGAGACGATGTGGGACTAGACGGACATTAATACAAAGTAATGAAGGGTTGACCCATTCACATTACAATTGCAACTTATTAAATTGATGGTTAGTAGTTTTTTATGGTTGAATCAATTAACTGTCTTCGAATTTCTACGTTACTAAACAAGAACACTTGGAAAAGAGTTTACACTGTACTCTACTTACAAGTTTGATTAACACTTCTTGAAACATGTATTCAATTTAAATTTATATGAATTTAACAAAATATAATATTAAATTATATTAATTTTTATTTATATTTATTTAAATTTAAAATCAAAACTCGAAATTCATACTCTCAAAATGTAATATTCATGAATGAATTTAATTAGGGTGAGTTTGCCTCCCTCTCTTTTTTACCTCAACTTCTCATTTTAAAAGTAGAATTTAGGTTGTGTGTTTGGTAAATAACTTTTTCAATTTTTAAAAGTTAGCTTTTAGGTTTTTTGGTCAACTTTTAAAAGTTACATATTTAAAATTTTATCACATGCGTGTAATATTTATTAATTTACGTTAATATATGATAGAATTGGTGTATTCCCAAGAGGGCGGTGAATTGGAATTTTAAACTTTTCTCCTAGGTTAATCTAGATGTCAGCTGAGTATTACAACCTAGGGTCTTTCTATCCAATTCCAAATAGGCTAATGAATATAATCTGCAAAAATTTAAATTAAGCGCATCATTCACATATAACATACACGTGCGATAAATATAAAGTGTGACAATATACACAACACACGATATGTTATCGGGGTTCGGCCAACTGTGCCTACATCCCCGCCTCTAGCTCGCAAGCCCGAGGATTCCACTAAAGGCTCACTTAAGGGTGGAGCGACACCGATTGCAATCAAGTTAATTAGCACAGGGCTGACTTCAACCTTAACCAGGTCAATTAGCGGGGTTGACCTCAACCTACACGCCTTAACAGGACGACGCGCCTAACTTTCCTAACCGGGTCTAAGCTAATCCGGGACTATTCCAGGGTTAGTCTCCCTCTTTAGGCCCGTGCCTGGAAATATAACAAATGTGTATTATAATCATATGGTACAGTGATTGTGCTTTTGTATAAGGTAGATATGTACCCAAATATGTGCAATTACATACATCACAAATGATATAATATGTAAGCTCAGTGTGGTCCAATATTTCAACTCTCAGATATATATATGTTTACTATCAGTGAAATGAGTGCGTGAGAGTATCAATCAAACAATCTTTGTATCACAAGATGTTCAGCTAGTAAGTTCACACAAAGATATCAAGTTTCAAGTATTTCAATCAGCAGAATGTCTCAAGCAAGTAAATATCAAATGATGTATATGCTTGGTTTGCAAAAGATGTGTAATCTTTGTATTCAGTAAATAATATATGAGTGAGTGAATATTGCAACAAGGATCACTATTTCATAAACAAATATCTCTTCAAATATATTTTTCAATATATAGCACAATAGAATAGATATTTGAAAGTGATTATGAAAGGATTTTGCAACCAAAATACTATACAATCTTCTCAAGATATTACAATGAATGTACAACCTCAGAAGATCAAATAAAAGTCTTCTTATGAGAGACTTATCAACAAAGTCCCCTAAGAATACTTGGGTTTGGCTCTCAAAAAAACAAGTCAATCAATCAAGGCAAGGAGAGCAAACCTATGGAAACAAACACTCAATCCACTTACAAATGATGTAGACACTAATTGAAGGTAAGCATGAGTGAATGAGGCAAAAAAATGAGTAGTATGTGTTTTTAGATTATTAGAGAATTCTCCCTAATCAAGGTAGCTTATTCCTGTTTAATTTTTCCAAATGATCACATATATATAGACATGGGAAGAAATATGACCATTAGGGACCTATTAGGAATTATTAAAAAAGTTTAATAACATTTAAAACATTTTAACCCTGTTTAAAAAATATTTAACCGCGGTAAAAATCAGGGCAATCCGAGAGGTCCGGTCGACCAAAACAATTTCGGTCGACCAGATCTCATATGGTTCGGTCGACCAGGGCATTTTTCAACTGAGTGTTCGGTTGACCGAAAGTGCGTTTTCAAAAGGCGATTTTCCATTTTACCGAGATTCGGTCAACCAGACCATTTTGAACCAGCTAGTTTGGTCGACCAGACTGCTGGGATTTTTCCCAAGGACCCTCGGTCGACCAGGTAACTGGAGTTCATTTTTGTCTCGGTCGACTAGATGGTCAAACATTTGACCCCAAGGGGTTTCGGTCGACCGGGGCTTTTTGAACTACCTGGTTTGGTCGACCAGGGCAGAATGAACTGCCTTGGCCGGTCGACCGAAAGTGCACCAAGTGTGCATTTCGGTCCAATTTCAATACACACAAACCCTAATCAAGTGCCTATCAAACATGGGTGTAAATGTGTGTGTCCTAGGGTCATTTATGTCTAATTATGAAGACACTGAAAAAGTTCGGTGTCGGTCGACTGTCTGTCTAAGGTCATTTTCATTTTAAGCTTACGTATTAAGCCATGCAGGTGATGCTTGTGAGCTTATTATAAACCAGATCCCTAATTACTATTACAGACCAATTAAATGAAATATATTACAACACTGAATATAAATTGGTCTTCAGGATTTGCTTGCTTTGTGCCCATCTTCATCTTAACAATCTTAGTTCCTGTACAAAACCTCAAACACCCATTAGACACAATGAGTATTTGTAACAATCAAAACTGGGCGTGACCTATAAGGTCAACAATATAGAAACCCAATTAAAAATTTCCTTTTATGTGCATCTACTGAGATGCTCATCGAACAAGAGAAAAACCCATTTTCTTCTAGCTTATACCTTTTCTTATTTTATTTTGTCTTTCTCGTGGTTCTTGTAGAAGTTGCCTTTTTCTTGCTCTACATATTGGCTTCTCTTTTCAAGGGATCTTGGGGTTCCTTTGGTCTCTTGAGATCAAAGATAGGACTCACATGTACTCTAATGGACCCCACAATTTGAAGTGATTTCATTGGATGTGAAAGCCTGATGAGAGGACCGCATTGGTCCTCCTAGAGGACCTAATTTATTTATTCTCTTGTAGAGGTAATGCGATTCATAGGTGCAAGAAAGATATTTGCTAATGGAAGTTCTCACCTACTTATATTTGACATCGAAATATAATAAGTATCTTTTAGAGTGGGCTAGAGTATAGGCTTTAGGCTTTTCTATACACACGTACACTACCCTGTGTTGACACCATATTTTGTTGAAGTGCCAATTCATAAAAAAAGCATGAGGTCGAAGCCCAACTCACCTACTCACTTCCTTCATTCTCGACATTTATGCTCGTTTTCAACCATTTTAGGCTGCTTGGGTGTAGAGAACCGTTGAATAAAAATGCTAACTTTGAACACAAGACCAAACAAGATTAAATTCTAACAAGATAGAACCACTAACTCCCCACGGGCATAGCGCAGTGGAAAGACATCAACACGTAAGAAGGAGCATCGGGGTTCAATTTCAGGTAGATACACTCACGGAGCTAGCGGTACCTGTGGATGGTGAGAATTTACTCTGTGAGCCAACGGAGACTGTGGAAGGTGAGAATTCGCTCTGTGAGCCACCAGGACCGTGGATGGTGAGAGTTCTCTGTGAGCCAGCGGGAACCGTGGATGGTAATGGAGATGTGTCCCAGGGATCGGGTTGGCCGAACATCCAACCAATGCACGGAAGCCGTGTCCGCATTCCAGACTTTACCTGATCAGCAAGACCTAGGGGGAGGACGCTGATCCATAGGTTTGGTACCGCACCAGGGGGTCTGAAGGGCTTTTTGGTGGCTGGAGTTCCTATGTAATAATAAAAAAAAAAGATAGAACCACTAACTTTAATAATAAAAACACCCAAAGAACTATTAAAATTCCAACAAAGACTCCAAATAAGAAAAAGAAAAAAACAAAATGAATAATGAACCAAACAAATATTAGAGATTCAACGCAAGACTTTAGAAAGAACAATCTAAATTGAATAATTCAAACGAAAATAAAATTTCAACCACAACTTTTTATTAAACAAATAAACTAAAGAAAGGGAGTAGAAAAGAGAGAAAGATTCAATCTAAAACTAATTAACAATATTTAAATAATGAGAAAATCAAACTAACTTTTTAATAATGAAAATAGATCCAGCAATTTTTTAAGATTCAAATAAAAAATAAGGAGAGAGAGAGAGAGAGAGAGAGAGAGAGAGAGAGAGAGAGAGAGAGAGAGAGAGAAGACAAGCCGTGTGAGTTGGGGAGGTCCTCTGCGCACGACTCCCTAAGGAAAAAAAAAGTTTCCAAACCTACTCTCTAAAGCTGCTACTACCTAAAAGAAAAACTACCTGAAACCTAATATCCTCCTCTTCCTATTCAATGCCCTCAAAAGTCAAACCTAAAAAGCTTGCCTTTTTTTCCTCCTATGCACGGCTTGCCAGCGCCCAAAAGACCTTCACACATGCGCATGGGCTGACTCACATAGTCCCATCATTGAGCACGGATGCCCCCCTTCAATTTGAAGCCTTTATTCAATGCCCACAAGCACGATCACAGCTTCTTCATGCATTCGGCCAGCCCATTCATAATGGAAGCCCAACTCACATTCACAGTAAGCCCCTCCACGAGGCCCATTAAACATGCATGGTTTCTTCACGTTCACCCGCAGGATACTTCCACGTGCATGACCGTCAACCCCTCCTTCACACACGTACACCGACATAATATGCTTAGCTCTTGGATTCATTCACACATGCACACGGCTCACACGAACACGACTCGGCTTCTAAAAATTATCTTTGATGCGTAATCTCATGAATTTTAGACCTTGATTTTTGTTGTGGGATAAAAATGGTGATGACCTGCAACGTTGCTCTCCGACCTTCGATGACCTGAAAAAGGTGAAAACAAAGCATGCTTGGAGGATTCAGGTGTACTTTGGGGGATCACTTCGATGTCTAAGTAAGGGAACACTTCAACAAGGTTGAATGCAACAGTAAAGTGGGTTAAGAATGACTTACCTTGCCTCTTGCCCGAGTCCCTACTTATAGTGGTCAAAGTTGACCCGAGGGTGTATGACCATTTATTGGCTAGTTATAGAGCGTGCGTGAATTGCTCTGGCTTTTAAGGAGCCAATAACAGCTTTTGGTGGCATGACCGTGGATCGCTTTGGCCTGCATGGGTTTGACCCCTTCAGAGCAGTTATCCTTGAGCGATAATGGCTCTAATTGCTGTTGCACCTTAATGCTCCTTTATAACAGATGGACTGTTTTGACCTTGATATATATATTTAGGGTGTATTAGTTGTCCCCCCTTAGTTTCCAATTTTTGAAACTTGTTCTTGAAAGTTTAAGAGTTGTTTTTTTTTTTTTTTAGTTACCAAGCCGAAGTGGAGAAAGACAGCTGATCCAAGTTGATGTCGAGCTAAGTTTGGCTGATCCGAGCCGATATTAAGATGCACTCGACTTTAATGAGCTGATGCTGAGTCATATTGGAGGGAAACAGCTGATCTAAGACGATGCCAGGCTGGAATCAGTGGATCCAAGCCAATATAAGGATGCTTTTGGCTTCGTCGAGCCAGATTGGGGGGAGATGGCTTATCTGAGTCGACATAGAGCCGATGTCGAGCCAAATTCGAGGGAAACAGCTAATTCAAGGCGATGTCGGGCCGGATTCAGTGGATCCGAGTCGATATTAGGATGCTTTTGGCTTTGCCAAGATGGATTGGGGGAAGACGACTTATTCGAGTCGATGCAAAGCCGATGCTAAGCCGGATTTGGCTGAGCCGAGCCGATTTTGGGACGCATTCACCTTTGCCGAGCAGCTTCCGTTTACAATAGTGTGTGGCTAAAGTGTTTACTATACAATTAAAATATCCATCTAAAGTGTACACACAGTTCCCGAGAAGCTTAGATAGCATGCCCATAATCACACAAGATCAATGTCTTTATCATCCAATCACATACCCATAACCATCAGTATTTTAATTGGTAATTAACGAGAATAGAGAAATCTACCCGCCCATACAAGTTGTTTCCCTCTGATCTAGTGCTAACACTAGGGCACTCACCTTTCTCAGTAAACCCTCGGGTTATGTATTCAGGTAAAGTCACCGAAAATGGGGAAGATCACCCCCCCATACAAATGGCTTCCCTCTACTCTGGTACCCACAATTAATTACTAGAGTTCTCGCCTTTCTCAGCAAGCCCTCGGGTGGAGTAATCTACTTTACTGAAACTACTTAATTAATTAAAGTCATACTTATACCCTTATCACAATCATTCCACATAGAATATTCATACGATTTCCAATTTTACCCACACAAGGTTTACATCCATATGTCATGTAATCCTCAACATATGACTCTAACAAATCCCAACATAAATGTCCACACAGGACTGGTCCAAATAGGACTAATCAAATCACAACATAAATGTCCACATAGGGCTGGTCCACATAGGACTAATCAAATCACAGCATAAATGTCCACACAGGACTAGTTCACAGAGGACTAATCAAACCACAGCAGAGATATCCACACAGGACTAAACAAATCACAGCAGAAATGTCCACACAAGACTCAAAACAACACTTTGTTCAAAGTAAATAGGTAAACAACCTCCTCATACCACTGCCAATGTTTATCTTTCAATATAATCGTCCATATAACGACCTCCTCATACCACTGCCAACGTTATATGACGGTTATACCAGGTACGATATAACGACCTCCTCATATCACTGCCAATGCTATATCATAATTTACATGAACCACAACCCACAATTAACCAACAACCAACCATTCAACATATCAATAATTCTATCACAATATACACCACATCAGCATATTCAACTAGCCAGAATTCACAATTAAACAATATTCGCATTCTCAATAATTCTTCATTCCACAACATCCACAATCATTTAATTATCAAAAATGGTTTCAACCACACAATTTTTCCAATATAATTTATTTATCTAAAAACAACATTTCAATATCATCAAGATTTAGAAAATTATACCTGTATATATATATATATATATATATATATAAATTTATACTCGAAACTAGTTGTTTAAAATTATTAAAAAGCCATTATAAAATATTTCTCCTTACCTGTTCCTTGAAATTCGACTCAAAATCAACAAAACGAGACCCTATAATTCATAAATTCCAAATTCCTCAAATCTTAGCAAAATATCCTTATAACACTTCCTAGGCTCCAAATGACAATATTTGCTAAGGAAATTCCAAAATAATTCACTTACCTTGGTTTTGGGATGTTTTCCAAACTACTCAAATCAAAGATCCACTCTGCCTATATTGCAAAGAATCTTCTCAGGAGTCTCGTGGTAGCTTCTGATTGTCGAACCGAGCTAAATTCGGCCCAGAATCGAAGAGAGAAGGTGGTATGGCCAAAGTTTTTAGAGAAAGAAGGAGAACATGCAAGAAATTCGCGTTGAAATGAAAAGAATCCACTATTTATACACAGGGATTCGACAACGAGACACATCGATTCGTTGATGAGTCCTAAAACATAGTTTGTCGATGAGACAGCCAACTCGTCAACGAATTTCAGTCATACGAATAACCCCTCTCAGTAATTCCTCGTAGACGAGAGACGTAGCCTCATCAATGAGCTAAGAAGAACATTCGTCGACAAGACCAGTTTATTCGTCAACGAATGTTTGCTGCCACCTTTTCAAATTTATTCTTCCTTCCCTTTCTATCTTCCTTATTACCTCCATTTATTTTAAAATGTCCTGGGTTGTTAATTCTTCCCCCTTAAAAAGAATTTCATCCTCGAAATTCATTAATCACCCGTTTATTCACCAAAAGCTAACTAACCACATTCACAAATTTCCAAGAACTCATATATATCATCAAATCATGCCAATTCAAACAACATTAACCCATATACTTAACATAACCGTATTACACATAAACATATTACCTGGGCCTTTAGTATTTACCTCTTCATGCATACCCAACATATAGACGCGCACTGGACCTCTGCCACCATGAGGCACCGGGTTATTCCTTTGGTTCTAATTTTGGTTCGGGGCTGGTGCATTACTCAGCGGTTCTTGACATTCCCGGGCTATGTGTCCCTATTTGCCGCACCTATAGCATATAACACTCTTGCCCCGACATTCACCCCAATGTTGTTGATTACACCTAGGACAAAGGGGGCGTGACGAGTCGCCCTATTGACCCCCATCACCTCTTTCTAATCCCTGACCTGCTGCATCTCTATCTCCCCTCCACGACCCTTTCCGGACATTTTTTTGGGACTGTGGAGACGCAGGCCTCTTCCTTCGTTCTGATGTCTCCGTACCTATCTACAGACTTAACTCTGCCACCGTTGCCTTCTCCACCAACTCTATGAAATCCTGAATCTCCAAACACGCCATATGCTCGTGGATCCTCTGATTCAGGCCCCTCTCAAACCACCTCACCTTCTGATATTCATCTGGAACCACAGAAGGTGCAAAACGAGAATAATGAGGCGCCCCTGAGTTAAGTTGAAAAATTCCTCCGCCTTTGCATTTCTAGTGGTGGCAGGAAAATATTGCTCATAGAAAACTTGCTTGAACCCAAGTCATTCATATTGGCACCGCTCGCTTTTCCTCTAATAGTTTCATCGCATGCCACCACCATTCAGCTTCTCCAGCCAGTTTGAAAGTGGTGAAGAGCACCTTCTGCTCCTCAGTACAATTCAACATGACAAGAATTTTCTCCATTTTTTGCATCCACATCTCAGCCTTTATTGGATTGGTGCCACCCTCAAAACACGAGGGTTTCATACAAGTGAACTGGTCAATGGTGCAACCCTGGTGCACTGGTGGATAGCTTGTTCCCCCAAAATCCCGTCTCATTTCTTCCCTAACCTGATGAGCTATTCCTTGTAACAGCCGAGAGGTGTCAACCTCGTCCCTGTTGGAAGCCCCCATTTTGCTTCCTCCTCCTTCCTCCACGCCCTTCCCTCTAGGATCCATCCTTGGATATAAATGTACAACAAGGTAATTTAGAATCTCCACATCTTTATATATTTGACATAAACACCAAAACGTAAAACCAAATTAATATACATATCCACAATTAAACATCCAACATCCATTTGTCCACAATCATCTAAACTTCCCAATTACATTCCATATCTTAGTTTCACAACTTGAAAACATCACCGCCAATGGATTGACCGTGGTTTTCTGAAACTATCAACTGATTTAGAAAATCACAAAAGTCTATCAAGGAATTAATGCCTCCAAATTACAGAACAACCTCAAACTTCTGTCAATACCCTAATCTACTCATTCCTATCCTCATTAAATTCAAACCTATACTCTGGTATTAATCCTCCTAAAGTCCGCATGACTGTTATGCTCTGATACCAACTGTAACGCCCCGGCCCCGCCACGTGTGGCTTGGAATGTTATAAGACAACACGCGTCTCTGATACCATTAACGCAGTGGAAAATAATAATAAAATACCTCGAACATAATATACCGGAGTTTTATATTTACACATCAGCAAACTTATATCATATAACAACATTTTCCATATTACAAAACCTAAAAGAAAAATAAGATCTATAAAAACTAATACATAACCGTTCTAGTTTCACTCACAAAACTACCCACCCTAGAGCTATCTAAGCTTGATCTCCTGGATAGCCTGAAAAGATTTAACATAAGACGGGGTGAGACACCTCTTAGTAAGGAAGAAATAGTTTACAATAGTGTGTGGCTAAAGTGTTTATTATACAATTAAACTATCCATCTAAAGTATACACACAGTTCCCAAGAAGCTCAGTTAACATACCCATAATCACACAAGATCAACGTCTTTATCATCCAATCACATACCCATAACCATCAGTATTTTAATTGGTAATTCCCGAGAATAGAGAAATCTACCCACCCATACAAGTAGTTTCCCTCTGATCTAGTGCTAACACTAGGGCACTCACCTTTCTCAGTAAGCCCTCGGGTTATGTATTCAGGTAAAGTCATCGAAAATGGGGAAGATCACCCACCCATACAAGTGGCTTCCCTCTACTCTGGTACCCACAATTAATTACCAGAGTGTTCTCCTTTCTTAGCAAGCCCTCGGGTGGAGTAATCTACTTTACCCAAACTACTTAATTAATTAAAGTCAAACTTATACCCTTATCACAATCACTCCACATAGAATATTCATACAATTTCCAATTTTACCCACATAGGGTTTACATCCATATGTCATGTAATCGTCCACACAGGACTCTAACAAATCCCAACATAAATGTCCACACAAGACTGGTCCACACAGGACTAATCAAATCATAGCATAAATGTCTACATAGAACTGGTCCAAAGACTAATCAAATCACAACATAAATGTCCACACAAGACTGGTCCACACAAGACTAATCAAACCACAGTAGAGATATCCACAAGGGACTAACCAATTCAGAGCAAAAATGTCCACACCAGACTCAAAACAATACTCCGTTCATAGTAAATAGGTGAAAAACCTCCTCATACCACTGCCAATGCTTAGCTCCCAATATAATTGTCCACATAATGACCTCCTCAAACCACTCCCAATGTTATATGACCGTCATACCAGGTACGATATAATGACCTCCTCATAGCACTGCCAATGCTATATCGTAATTTACATGAACCACAACCCACAATTAACAAACAACCAACCATTCAACATATCAATAATTCTACCACAATATACACCACATCAGCATATTCAACTAGTCAGAATTCACAATTAAACAATATTCGCATTCTCAATAATTCTTCATTCCACAATATCCACAATTATTTAATTATCAAAAATGGTTTCAACCACACAATTTTTTCAATATAATTTATTTATCTAAAAACAACATTTCAATATCATCAAGGTTTAGAAAATTATACCTATATATATATATATATATATATCTATATATAAATTTATACTCGAAACTAGTTGTTTAAAGTTATTAAAAAGCCATTGTAAAATATTTCCCCTTACCTGCTCCTCGAAGTTCGACCCAAAATCAACAAAACGAGACCCTGTAGTTCAGAAATTTCAAAATCCTCAAATCTTAGAAAAACACCCTTATAACACTCCCTAGGCTCCAAATGACAATATTTGGTAAGGAAATTCCAAAATAATTCACTTACCTTGGTTTTGGGATGTTTCCCAAACAACTTAAATCAAAGATCCACTCCGCCTATATTGCAGTGAATCTTCCCAGAAGTCTTGTGATAGCTTTTGATCATCGAACCGAGCTAAATTCGGCCCGAAAACGAAAAAGAAGGTGGTATGGCCGAAGTTTTTAGAGAGAGAAGGAGAACATGCAAGAAATTCGCACTGAAATGAAAAGAATCCACTATTTTTAGACAGAGATTCGTCAACGAAACACGTCAATTTGTCAACGAGTCCTAGTGCACATTTAGTCGACGAGACAACCAACTCGTCGACGAATTTCAGTCATGCAAAGAACCCCTCTCGGTAATTCCTCATCGACAACATACGTACCCTCGTTGATGAGCTAAGAAGAACATTCGTCGATGAGAGCAGTCTATTCATTGACGAATGTTTGCTGCCACCTTTTCAAATTTATTCTTCCTTCCCTTTCTATCTTCCTTATTACCTCGGTTTATTTTAAAATGTCCCAAGTTGTTACAGGTCCTGCCTTTCATCGTATAGTGCACGTTGAAGACCTTGTGGAGGCGAAGCTAACCCTTCCCAAAAACCTACTCTCCAGTACTCGACATACTACCTATCAGGTAGCTTAGTTCATGAGATTTGATTTTACTGCTCATTGATGTGTGTTAATTTCAATTTTCTTGCAGCTAGCTACTATGTCCTTGGTTGCTGAAGATAAGGTGGCTGAGATGTACCAGATCTCCACAAAGTCACGTGAAAAATAGGTTGCCCATAATAAGCTATTTAAGGCTAAAACTGCTGCCGACCGGCTCGAAAAGGCTCTGCAAGAGGAGATAGCGAGGATTCAGAATAAGGAAATCCCTACTGTGGCTGCCAGCGCTGCAGTATCCCATTACCGTAGCTCCAAGAAATTTATCCCAGACACTTCCAAGTCTTACCACATAGCCTTTCGGAGATGCCTAGAACAGGTGAAGACAATGCACCCTGACATTTCTCTAGTCGGGGTATGCTCACATGGCTCTACAATGAGAGCCTAAAGTCAGGGGATGAAATCAATGAGACTAAAGAGTATGTGGAGGACGGCGAAGAAGGAAGCAACTTTGGTGATTAAAGATTATGGGTTCGATATTTTATTGCTTTTGAAATTGTACTATGGCTTTTGAAGCCTTTTTAAACTGATTGTACAACTTATACAATGAAATTTTATGGATAGTACTTTTTCAACATATCAGAGCTCTATGTGTTTTTTGTCTCCTCTCCCCCTAAGTCCTCCAAGGTGCACATTCCTGGCTTGACTTCTTCCAATTTAGCTTCAGCTTTTTGGGTCCAGGCTTTGCCGAGTTGGTTTGCATCTTCCTGAAGACCAGTTCTCCTGGGTGGAATTTTTATACTCTAACATGAGTGTTGTAGCACCTAGCCGCTTTTTGTTCATATGTGGTGATTCTCACATGTGCTTACTCTTGTCTCCCCTCAAGGAGGTCTAATTCCGCCCTTAGTTCTTCACTATTATTCTATTTGTCAAAATGTTGCCTTTGCCAGGCATGGATCCCGACCTCAGCAGGAATGACTGCCTCTGCCCCAAAAGCGAGCATGAATGGGGTTTCACCTGTTGCTGCTCATCGGGTCATGCGGTAAACCTAGATTATAAACGAGAGCTTTTCCACCCATCTGCCCTATGAAGTTTCGAGTCATATCCTCAAACTATGCAGTATCGTACGGTTCATGTTCTCCACCCGGCCATTGCTCTAGGGATGTGCAACTGATGTGAATAAAAGTTTTATGGACAAGTCAACACAAAATTTCTTGAAGCACTCATTGTCGAACTGTCTCCCGTGGTCCGAGACTATGGCCCATAGGATTTCGAACTAGCAAACAGTTTAAGTCCACACGAATCGAGTGATGTTTCGCTCGGTTATATGAGTTAGGGCTTCAACTTCTACCCACTTGGTGAAGTAATCGATTACCACAAAAAAAAACTTCCTTTGTCCAATCGCTTGAGGTAGTGGTTCCAAGATATCCAGTCCCCATTAGGTGAAGGGACAAGGACTAGTTAGGGGGGGGGGGGAGAAGGTTGGATGGCATATGTGGTGTTCTCACACATCGTTGGCACCTATCGCACCATTTGACTATCTCGATTGCATCCTTCCTTGTTGTGGGCCAGTAGAATCCTTACCGTAGGGTCTTATGGGCTAAGGCTCTGCTAGCGAGGTGATTTCCTTATACTTCTTCATGAATTTTCCTTAGCACATATTCTCCCTCTCTGGTACTTAGGCACCGTAGGTATGACAGTGTCAAGGATCGCTTGTACAACTCTTTGCTTATGAGCGTGTACGTTGTTGTCCTCCTCCTTACCTTTATAGATTGTTTCTTGTCTTCTGGTAAAGATCCGTCGTGAAGGTATTGTATCAAAGGGGTCCTCCAATCCTCTTTGTTACCTTCAACTACCATCAGGTCGAAACTGACCTCCTCATAAGAAGTTTTTCCAACCCGCTCCAAGTAGACTACACCCTTCCATTCTGGCTTTAAAGCTAAGGCTAGTTTGGCCAACACATCAGCCTTTGCATTCTCCGTTCACGCACTATCTCAAACTGAGTGAACACTTTGATGCGTTCTTGGGCTTTAGCTAAGTATTTCTTCATTTTCTGATCCTTAGCCTTGAACTCTCCCTTCACCTGTTCCACCACCAACTAGGAATCACTTGCTACATGAATTCGTGCTACCCCCAGTGCCTCCACCAAGCATAGCCCTACTAACAAGGCTTCATACTCGGCATCATTGTTGGTTGTCGTGAACTCTAACTTCAGTGCGTATAATGTCTCTGCACTGTCTGGTGCTGTAAGGATTAGTCCTGCTCCTCCCCTGGCTACATTAGATAACCCATCTACATGTAATGTTTGGTAGGATTGTTCTGCCATGAAGTTAGCCAATACCTGAGCTTTAATGGTACGTTTTGGCTAATATTGTATGTCAAACTCCCCTAACTCGATCAACCACCTCATCATTCTCCCAGCGCTCTCTGGCCGCTAAAGGATCTGTCTTAGTGATAAGTTTATTAGCACGATTATCCTGTGCGCCTGAAAGTATGGTCTCAGCTTCCGAGCTGCACAGATAATAGAGAAGGCTGCCTCTTCCGCTGTGTTGTAATTCACCTCAGCTCCATTTAATACCTTACTGGTGTAGTAGATGGGTTTGTGCTCCCTTTCTTCTTCTCTAACCAAGACTGAACTGACCGCATGTGGAGTTGAGGCCACATATAGGTAAAGATCTTCTCCTGATTTTGCCTTTATTAACAGTGGAGGGGAACCAAGGTAATGCTTGAGCTGATTGAAGGCTCTTCTTTGCTCCTCCCCCCCCCCCCAAAATCAAATCCTCTTTTCTTTCGCAGTGCCTTAAAGAAAGGTAGACCTTTATCTCCCAAACAGGAGCCAAACCTCTTGAGGGAGGCGATTCTTCCTATCAAGACCTGGATCTCCTTCTTTGTTCAAGGGGCTTTCATCTCCAGCAGCGCCCTTATCTTCTCGGGGTTGGCTTCTATCCCCTTGTGTGTCACCACGAAGCCTAAAAACTTCCCTGCAGAAATACCGAACACGCATTTGGAAGGATGTAATTTCATTTGATACCTGTGCAGCAGTTTGAATGTTTCCTTCAAATCCTTGCAATGCTCTCCTGCTTTCAGGCTTTTTACCATAGTTTCATCTACATACGCCTCCATCATTTCTCCAAGCTGGTTTTCCAATATTTTGTTCAGCAACCTCTGATAGGTTGCCCCCACATTTTTCAGTCTAAACGGCATCACTTTGTAGCAATAGAGTCCTCTTTTTGTGATGAATGATGTTTTCTCCTTGTCCCCTTGGTATATTAAGATTTGGTTATATCCCAAATACACGACCATAAAGCTCAAGAGTTCATGTCCAGACGTCGAGTCTACCGGCTGATCGATTCGAGGAAGGGTGAAGCTATCTTTTGGACACACCTTATTCAAGTCCGTGAAATCGGTACACGTCCGCCACTTTCCATTCTATTTCTTTACCAAAACCACATTTCTTAGCCACTTCGGATAGTTGCCCTCCCTGACGAATTTGGCTTGCACCAGTTTCGTTACTTCCTCATCTATCACCTTGATCCGCTCCAACACAAAGCTCCTCTTCCTTTAGTTTATAGGCTTATGGTTGGGGTCTACCTATAACCTATATTCCATGATTGTAGGGTTAATCCCTAGCATATCATCGTCCGACATGGCAAACACGTCCGCGAACTCATTCAACAGTCTACTCAGTTCTATTTTCAAGGGGTTGGACAAGCGAATTTTGATCTGCACTCACTTCTCCTGATTACCATTTATTGTTATGCATGTAAGGCCATCATCCAGCATGCTAATTTGTGGGTACCCTCCCCTCACTTCCAAGTCTTCAACGGTCAAGGTTTCCCTTGCTTCAGTTTTTCTTTTTAAGGCCACCACGTAACAATTTCGAACTACTGCTTGATCTCTCTTGATCATTTTTGTCCCATGTGGGGTAGGGAATTTCATCTTTAGGTGGTAAGTGGATGTTATGGCTCAAGCTGCATTGAGCGATGGGCGGACTAGTATGATGTTGTATACTGATGGTTGATCAACCACCAGGAAATCCGTCAACGAGTGATTTGTTGTGGTGTCGTGCCCATGGTCACTAGTGGCGTAATTGTTCCCACAGGATGTACTACGTCCCCTCCAAACCCAACCAACAGGGTGGAGATCAATTTGAGACGTTCCCTATATCTTCATTCCCTCGAGCACCGACCAGAACATTATGTTGGTCGAGCTTCTGTTGTCTATTACCACGCACCTCACTTTGTAGGTAGCCACTGGAAGGGATACTACCAGAGCATCATCATGGGGCTATTGTACTCCTTCATCTTCACTACTAAAGGTGATAGCATCCTTTGTTTCAGTCCTTTTTCGTTTGGTTCCCTTTTCTCCATTAAGTGCACCTGCTTAGCATACCTCTTTCGAGCACCTCCTTTATCACCGCCAGTAGCAGAGCCGCCAAAGATCACAACGATTTCTCCAATGATCTGTTCTTCTTTCTCGTTCCCATTTGGCCTTTTTTACTCACGAGCTTCCCTTTGACAACCTCCTTTCTTAACAAACCTCAACATATGACCTTTTTTTTTTTTTTTTATCAAGGTCTCAATTTCATTTTTCAGTTGAATACACACCTCGATATCATTCCCATGATCCCTATGGAACTGACAGAACTTTGACATGTTCCGTTTATATAAGCGTGTTCGCATAGGTTGAGGCCACGAAACATACTCCTTCTTTCTTATGTGCATCAATACATCGGTTCGCGGTGCATTTAAGGGGGTATAAGTTTGAAACTTACTGGTGTGCTATAGTGCCCCAACCCTCGAGGTGGGCCTGGAGTGCTACTAAACATACATAACATACATTTCTATGATACCAACTATAGCGCCCCAACCCTCCAAGTGGGCGCAAAGTGCTACTAAACATACATAACATACATTTCTCTGATACCATATATATACAACCCACCCAAATAAGGGGAACGAGTGTTCCATACTGATCTGTATAAACATACATAGCGGAAAAACATACATTCTCTAAAAAGTTACCAGAGTTTCTAACTGTTTCCCAACATACATACATACATACATCCATACTCTTCTATTACAACCCCAAAAGGAACATAGCTACTGTCTATGACTCACCAGCTCCGAAAAAACAAACAACGTTCAAAACCTATAATAACCCAGAAAAAAAAGTTATTAAATAAAAAAATATTATTAATTAATTAAAATTATTAATCAATTAATTAGTAAAACCTTATTAAATTAATGTATTAAATAAATAAAATAAAGGAAACAGTAAAAACAAGAATTAAATTAAATTAAAATTATTTATTAGTAATTAATTAGTTAAACATTAATAACTTGAATTAATTAAGTTAAGTAAAATGGTGATTATATATATATATATATATAAGTTAAGTTAAAGTAAGTAAAAAAAAAAAAGAAAAAGAAAAAAAGAGATAAGGAAGCCTGAGAAGTGCGAATTGCAAAGAGAGAGAGAGAGAGAGAGAGAGAGAGCTCCTGCACTCTCTCTCAGTCGTCCACTCCTCCATCTCCTCTCTTTCTCCTCTCATTTCTCGACGGATATTCGACCGATCGGGAAACGGAAGGTGCCATTGGATTCTTAGCTCCGCCACCGACATTTCTACTGGAGAGGATTTGTCGTGGGTGCGACGTAAGCACTATTCTTGGGGCAAGGTAACCTTCCCCTAATTTCCCAATTTCTCGTTAAATCTGCTATTAAATCAATTATCAGGCACCACCACGGGGTCGTAGTTGTAATTGTCATCATTTTAGCATGAGTAAATTTCCAATTGGGATTTTCTAGGCCCCACTATAAAGCGAGAGTGGGATTTGGGAAATTTGACAAATTGGTTATATTTGAGAGTATAACTATTTATTTGGTATTTAAAGGCCTAAGAAATATTAAAATAGTATTTTATTTAAGATTAATTTAATGGAATTAGGATTTTTGATTCAGGGTCCGGGTGAGCGCCGCAGGTATTTTTCGGGGTCTCTACTGGCGTAGTTCAAGAAACCAGATTAGGAAAAATTATATATTAAATCAGATTTTATAAAATTAAAGGTAACAAATTACGTTACATTATATGTATGTTTTGGTGTGAATTATAAAATACCAACCATGTAAAATTATGTTTTCTGAGCCTAGGCCTGCTTATATAGCTATGTATATGTACAAGTAAACAAATGAAAGTGAAAAGTAATTTATGAGAAATTATGTAAGAAATGAAATGTATTTTCAGCATATAAATGTTTGTTGACCCCATGGGTCATACTCTGTTTTGATTATGACAAATACTCTAGTATTTAACATTTGCCTAGTTTGTGTGCAGGGTTATATTAGCCTGAAGACCCAGAAGATTTATCTTGTGTTGTAATTCATATTATGTTTATCATTGGGTCGCTAATAGTAACTAGGGAAACGGTCTGTAATAATCTTTACATTTCATACATGTAGGTAATCGTAAGCTCAAAATTGTACATTGTGCACAAAGTCCCCATAATCACTTACATTATGATGCGAAAGAATTAAAATAAAATTGGACAAAATAGGGTAAGTATGTAAGAGGTCGGGCGACCGAACCTTAGGAGTTCAAAACTCCTCGGGCGCCCGAACTGCTGGAAAGTCAACAATTTGACCATGCTTCGGGCGACTGAACCCAAAATGACCATATTGCCCTTGGGCACCCGAACCCTTAGAAGGTTACTTTTCACCAACTCGGGCTGCTGAACCTTCACATTCAAATCAGACCCCGAGTGACCGAACACACGAGTTCGGGCTACCAAACCTATGATCAAGCACCCGAACTTACAAAGAAATGTTTTTGACTTAAATTCAGGCCACTGAACTCTAACTCAGGCGACTGAACCTACTTAAAGACATTTTATGACTATGTCTGTTCGGGCGACCAAACCAAGGTTCAGCCACCCAAACCTCGGCGGGTTAAAAAGTTTTTAACTGAGGTAAAAATTGGTTAAGTTGGGTTCATTGTGTTTAAACCATTTCAAACTTTTCTAATAATACCCAATAGGTCCCAAACGGTTATATTTTTTACCTAGCCTATAAATGTGGGTTCATTTGTGAGGATTAGCAAGAGATTAGCCAAAATAATTAGCAAAAATCCTCTCTATCTCAAAATCTCATTTTGCCCAAAATACTCTCAAATATTTATTCCCTTGATACATTTTAGTATTGTGAGAGTATATTGATTGTGCTAATGTATACTAGGTTGCTAATACTCGCAGTGTTCCTATTTGATTGATTTATTTATTTTTGGGGAGTTAGCAAAGTTTTTCTCACAAATTTTATTTAATGAATCTTGTGTTAGGAAAAACCTAGTAGCTTAAAGATCTTTGCATTGTCATTACAAAAATTCCTATAGGTTGATTTTGTTGTGTAAAATATTTTCTACAAGCTGTAATACTATCAATCTACTCTTGAGCATATTACATTGAAGAAAATATTTTGAGTTGTTTTGAATATTTGTAGCATCTTTGAAACCTTGATTATTATTAATATTTGATATATACTATTTCAAAGAAACATCTTGATTAGAAAACTCTTGAGCATATTAATGATCATATCTTGTTGAGTGCAGCTTGCACAAAAATGCACATCACTGAGCTTACATTTACCTACATTGTTGATGTGTATGTGATTGATTAAGTGTATTGCGCGTATTGGGGTACATATCTGCTTTACATGAAAGCACAATCACTGTACCATTTGATTGAGTGAATATTGTTGTATTTTCAGGCGTGTCTTGAGGGGGCGGTAATCCAGCCTGGTAAGGATTGTGTAGGCTGAGGTCAGCCCTGTGTCAATTGACCTGGTAGTAAACATTGAGGTCAGCCCTATGCTAATTGACCTGGTTTGTTTAGGTGTTGTTCCACCCATTTAACTGAGCAATTATAGTGGTAATCCTTGGGCTTGTTAGCCAAGGCGGGGACGTAGGCATAGTTGGCCGAACCCCAATAACATATCGTGCGTGTACTTTATATTTTTCGCACTTTACATTTCAATACGTGTATGTTATAGCGCATGATTTAATTTTCACATATTATCTGCGCATTTGGGTGTGTGTATATAGAAAGACCCTAAGTTGTGAAATACTATTGTTGAACTAGTTAAACTTAGGGGAGAAATTTTTAAATACCCAATTCACCCCAGCGCCCCCCCCCCCCCCCGGTCTTAGGAATACACCAAAGCTTTCAATGTTAAATGTGAGTTGGCCTATTTTACAAGAATATGTATGAATTTTACTGCTAAATTGTGTGGCATGAGTAAATGTAAATTCTATGCAAATATATGTTAAATGTATGAGACGCAGACTAAGTAAGTAAAGCATTGAGAATAAAATATGATATGGACTATATTGCTTGTGTATGTTAAATGCAACCATGTAAATGTAAGACAGCTAAAAGATGACCATGTTAGCAGATTCTAGCACACTTCTGTGTAGACTAATTGATGACAGCTAAAAGGAGCTGTAGACTAACTGATGATGGCTAAAGACCAGTTGTAGTACGAAGGAAAAAAAGGAAAATGCAATGTAATAGCAATGAAATGATAAAGGAATGAAATGTGAAACGTGAACGATATGAATGGAAAGAGTCACTTAAAGTGAAATGTAATGCTATGTTTAAGCTATGAACAAGAATGGATGTGAATGATTGAATAATGGCAGAAAGAATAATGTAATATGTTATTAGAAGTATTTATGCTATTAGAACATGTTACGATTGGGTGAGGCGTACTCTTTTCCTGAGGGCTTGCTGAGTAAGGCGAGTGTACTAATAACTTCAGATATGACAATAGCTGCATAACGTACTAGAGCAGAGGGAACCTACTTGTATGGGCGGGTAGATTTCCCTATCCTTAGGGCATTCACTAGTAAACCTTTGTTTGAATTGTGTGAGTACGAGATCAATTTAATACTTGAGGGCTTACTGAGTAAGGTGAGTGCCCTGATATGCTTCAATTGTGACCTTCGGGCTGCCAAATGTATCAGAGCAGAGGGGTGCTACTTGTATGGGTGGGTAATCACCCCTATCCTTAGGTAATCTCATGGGTTAAATCTTTTGCATGTGTTTGGTTAGGATCAGAGAATGATTTTGAAAATTATGTTAACGATTTTCAAATGTTAAATACTATGTTGTTATATAGACTCATGTTGGTCACACACTATTTTAATATATTGTTTCTTCCCTTACTGAGATATGTCTTACTCGAATAAGAATTTATCTTTTTCAAGATTTCCCCAAGATCGAGCTTAGAGAGCTCGAGGTTTTATAACATTTTTGGAAAAATACAAAGAGAAAAGGGTATATTTTTATGTTTATTTTGAGATGTATCTTTTATGTGTTTTGTTTTAAGTCTTCTGAGGAAATGGTTTGTTGTAATACTGGTGTTTGTGAATATTGAATATTTTTGGAGATATGTGTATATATGAGAATACAGGTGATGAATAGTTATATTGGTTTATAGATAGAAATAGTAAACTCTGGTATTATATTTGTGGAGATTCTATTTATGTTTTCCGCTGCGTACATGATATTAGCATGTGAATAATCAGGTATATGAATGGATTAGTAGCACTCTGGGCCCAAGTAGAGGCTCAGGGTGTTACAAAACCAACCCGGTGGTACGCTAAACTTGATCCCTTAAAGGACCTAAAACATGAATTGTATGATAGGGTGGGACACCTCTCAGTAAGACGGATTATATTATCATCAGTGTATGGTTAACATGAGATTTCATGTATACATATTATTGCTAACTTTTGAATCACTTAATTGGAATTTAAAAATTTACTAAACTGTATATCTGAAAATACATGCTACTGGCTCAATAAAGTCCTTTCTATAGTAAATATGCCAATATATGCCTAGAAGATACAACCTGTACTGCTGATTAGCGTTGTCACGCTAAACAAAACATACGACATGCTTTCCTCCATGACGGGTTGTGCGGCCCAAAGGCTGGACCTAGCATATAACCGGACGACTATAGCTAAGTCAAACATAAAGTAGTAGGATGGTGCCAACCCTATGCACGAAGGCAGGGTCACCCGGAATTACTGCATCGAATGGAGCCCCGAAATTTCTACATCGAGGGGTACTTTACCCAGGCCACTAGTTGCCTTTCCCATATCCACACTCTATCTAAGACGTGTGGTTGCACCCCTACAATATGTGTATATATATATATATATATATATATATATATATATATATATATATATAGCTACGGTACCATGGTTATAACATAACATCATTTTAATAGGGTTCTACAGTCACATATGGCAATTTATATCGTATAAAACTAAAATCATAATTCATTTTCATGAAACTACATAAAACAATAACTATCCGTAGTTCCATAAAAATATCCGTTGTATACTGTCTCGGTAAATACCGGCATATCATAAACTCTGCATCTAGTCGTCATACTACATATCGGCATATAATTGTCGTATCATATCAAAATTACACAAAATTTGCTCATTTATGTCAATTAAAACTGTACTCATGCCACAATTTTTTATCTGGTAATTTATGAATACAAAACTACTTGAGAAAATAAATATTGTACTGAAAATAGGGGTATGAGTATCTCCAAGTTGTTATTTTACTAAAATTATAAATATATAACTGAATACAGGAAAAAAAATGGAGATAATAAACCTTACCGCCTTTGGTTCATTGTAAAATACGCATATGGTTTCAAATCCCAAATTCCCAACTGGTGAAAACGTTCAAAAAGTCAAGTACTTTAATCTAAAAATATCATATTTGAATTTAATCAGTTGATTTCGAAAATAAAGTCGGTTAACTGAACCCTTGGCTCGGAATCCCTAGAAAAGTCGTAAATTTACACATATAAACATGTCCAACATTTTAAATCGGTAAAATCCGTAATATTACCAGACATAATATAATTCGCTTATCTGTTTTCCTGACAAATGCCCCAAAAGTCCAAAACCCTATTTTTTGTTTTTGGAGTGGGACCCCAAATGCCCATATCAAAAATCCACTCCGCTAGACTTGTAGAGAAATACTCCCAGATCTTAGTGATAACTTCCGATCGTTGAATCTGGCGACGATTGACGAGAAAATTGAGGAAATAGTGGGTATAGCTCATAGGTTAGAGAGAAAGGAAGAGAGAAAATATATTTATTTTCAAAATATCTTATGTTTCTTCTCTTTTAATTCTTTGACCCAAGAGCCCTCGTCGATGAAGTGGAGCATTCGTCGATGAGCTACAGAAGGTCATTCATCGACGACTACCAGGCTTCGTCGACGAGGATCTGAACTTCGTCGACGATCCCTAGAAAGGCACTCGTCAACGAAAACTGGGATTCGTCAACGAGGCCATGCTGTCCATATTTCTGAATTTTCCATACCTCTCTTTTATTTAGTTTTTTTCTTTATTTTTTGGGTCGGATTACTACAATCTCCCCTCCTTATAAAAATTTTGTCCTATAAATTTGCTACTGGTTGCTATCACATCATCTGAACTATCACTGCTCTGACACTAGGAAGAGCTGGCGGCCACCCACATAACAGCTCCGTCCCAAATTTATTACATGCCCTCACTTATGGCGAAGGAATACCATGGTTACATATAATGTCTCGGGAGATTACAATATCCATGCAAAACTTTCCCGAAGACCAAACATACTCTAAACCATAAACAAACTTACTCTAACTACGTTACATGCACACCACTTACTTACCGTTTTGTTTACCTGTCTAGCTCTGAGTGTCTCTGAATAACTGTGGGTACTTATGATGTATCTCTAACTCTAATTCCCATCAAGCATCCTCCACTGCGTGATTACGCCACAGTACCTTTACTATCGGAATTCTCTTCGTATGTAGCTCCTACTCCCTACGATCTAGGATCTGAACTAGTATCTCCTCGTATGCTAACATGTCCTTAAGCTCCAAAGACTTGTAAATGATCACATACGAAGGATCTGTAACATACCTCCTAAGCATAGATATGTGGAACACGTTGTGAATCCTAGACAGTACTAGAGGTAATGCTATCCTATACGCTACCGGACTGACTCTCTCCAGAATCTCGAAAGGTCTCACATACCTAGGGCTCAACTTGCCCTACCTACCAAACCTCATTACCCCTTTCATTGGAGCAATCCTAAAAAATATAGCATCACCTACCTCGAACTCTAACTCTCATTAGCGTATATATGTATAGCTTTTCTGCCGACTCTGAGCTGTTTTAATCCGTTCTTTGGCAAGCTTGACCTTCTCTGAGGTTTGCTGGACTAAGTCTGGCCCCAAAATCTATTGCTCACCAGCCTCATCCTAGTACAACGGTGATCAAAATCTCCAACCATACAGTGCCTCATAAGGTGCTATCTAGATATTGGCTTGATAACTGTTATTGTAGATGAACTGAACCAATGGCAGATATTTGATCCAACTGCTCCCAAAATCCAGTACATATGCCCTTAGCATATCCTCTAGAATTTGGATGGCCCTCTTTGACTAACCATCGGTCTGTGGGTGAAACTTAGTACTGAACGTGAGTTAAGATCCCAATGCTTCCTGTAGACTCTTCCAAAGCAGGGAAGTAAATCGTGGATCCCTATCTGAAACAATAGACACTGGTACTCCATACAATCTGACAATCTCCAGAACATAAAGCTCTGCTAGCCTATCCATGGATTAATTGACTTTAACCGGAATGAAATGGGCTGTGTTCGTCAATCTGTCAACCACAACCCAAATTGCATTTTGCCCGTGAAGTGCTGATGGAAATCCCATGACAAAATCTATGGAAATGTGCTCCCACTTCCACTTAAGAAGTGGTTGCAACAGTCCCACTGGCCTCTGGTGCTTAACCTTCACCTGTTGACATGTCAGGCACTGCTATACAAAATGGGCGATTTTCTTTTCATGTTAGACCACCAGAAAGACTCCCGTAGATCCCTATACATCTTCATACCTCCTGGATGTATTGTTGACCTAATAGGTTATACCCAATTTTTATTATGACAAATACTCAGGTATTCAATGTTCGACAAGTCTGTGTGCAGGTTCATATTAGTAAGATCATTTGAAGGCATACAAAGACTTGAAGAATAAAGACTCAAAAGATTCATTCATTGTAATTTATATTATGTTCATTTCGAGTCTAGAACAGTAATATAGGAAAGGTCTGTAATAGTTAAATGCATATCATGCATGTAGGAATCAATAAGCTCAAAGACCTTAGAATGACCCTAGGTCCTTCCACTTACACATAAGATTGTCCCCAAAATCACACATAATATCAGGGGAATCAATTGAATTAAAACAGGAGTTAAAGGACTAAAAGAATAGGGTTTTGGGCAACCAAACTTTGGTGTTTAAAACACCTCGCCCAACCGAACTGTTGAAAAGTCAAATAGTTAACCTAACTTCAGGTGACCGAACCAAAAAGGACTTCACCATCCTCGATCAACTGAAATCGCACGCTTACCTTTTCCACCAACTCAGTAGCCCAAACTTTCACGTTCAAAATTGCCTTAGCCTACCGAATGCTCAAGTTCGGCAAATCGAACTTGATAACGAGTGACCAAATCGCGGACTTTTGGAAAATTGTCTCGATTCAGCTAATCGTTCTCTTCCTAGAGCACCCAAACATGAAGAATGTACTTTTTCTCAATTGTCTGTTCAAACGACCGAACCATAGGTCAAGCGCCCGAAACTCTCAGGTTGCACAAATTTTTACTGTGGTTAAGAGGGGTGAAATAGGGTTAATTTTTCAAAACATTTTTAAAACAAATTTAATAATACCCCATGTATCCCCAGTGGTTATAAAATAAGGCAAGTCTATTTATAAGGGTTCATTTGCTCTGATTAGGAGGTAATTAGCATATTGATTAAGCAAAAAATCCTTTGAAATTTCCTAAGCCCTATTTTTTCATACAAACCCTATACACTCATATACTACTATTCTTTTAAGAAATCAAGCCTTGTGAGTGTTTATTGGTTTATTGCATATTTGATTTTCAGATTGAGGGCTTAGCTAGGTTTTTCCCCGATTTTATTTAATAAATCTGTGTATGGGAAAAACCTTGTAGTTTAGTGAGTCTTTGCATTATTATTGTAAGACTCATTGAGCTTATATTTTTGTGTGTGCAAAAATATTTTTACAAGCCTATTTTTGAATATCTCTTTGTGCTTTGATATTGAGAAAATATTTTTGAGATATTCTGATTATTCTTGGTACAAATCTTTGAAACCCAAAACTATGATAGAGATTTTTATCTTTACGTAGTTTCAAAGATTAGCTTGTTGATACACTCTTGTGCTTGAATTAAGATAGTCATAACTTTGAGTGTTGATTACACATATACACCATTGAGCGTATTGTTCTTACATTATTGGTGTGCTTTGATTATTACTGGTGCAAATCTGTTTGATTGAGAAGCATAATATTGGTAAGCATCTTGTATTGAAAATTGGTTGTATTTCAGGCGTGGCCTGAGGGGGCGTTAATCCAGCCAGGAAGGTTTGGTTGTAAAGGTTGAGGTCAACCCTGTGCTAATTAACCTAGTTGTATTTAGGTGTCGCTCCACCCTTTAAGTGAGCCTTAGTGTAATCCTTGTGCTTGTGAACCAAGGTGGAGACATAGGCAGTTTGTCGAACCTCGATTACATATCTGGTGTCATCTCTCCTTACTACTTTATTGTGCATGCTTAATTAGATTACTTGTGCAATTTAATTTTCGTTGAATATACATTGATATATTTTATCCACACTAGATTGACCTTAGGTTTGTATAATACTGCTTCTAGTTGATTGACCTAGGGGATTAATTTTTAAAATACCATTTCACCCCCCTCTTGGGATTATAGTAAAACTAAAAATTGGTATAAGAGCCTAGTAGCTTAGACTTAATAGTTATTTTGCTAAAGATCTAGATGACTCATAACACTATAACCCCTTTCCCTGAGGGACCCTCTTCCACACACCCTCCGATTTTCGGTGGTGTTAATAACACCTTTTGGAAACATTGGATGCACATTTATTTTTAGAATATTGATTGGAAGGTGTGGAGAGTTGTATCTAAGGGAAACTATGTTCCTATGAAAACAGAAGGTGAAACTAGAGTTCCTAAGACTAAAGAGGAATATATTGATGATGATATGAAAGTTCTAGTACAAATGCTACTACCATGAATAATCTATATTGTGGTCTTAATGTTAATGAATTTAATAGAGTTATGGCATGCTCTTCTTCCAAAGAAATATGGGATAAGTTAGAGGTTACCTATAAGGGTACTAGAGATGTAAAAGATGGTAGGATTAATATGTTGACCAGTGAGTATGAAGCATTTAGGATGAACACTAGTGAGTCCATTCAAAGCATGTACACTAAATTCACACACATTATTAATTCATTGCATGCATTAGGTAAGCCTTATCCTACATATGAGATGATTAGGAAAGTCCTTAGGGGTTTGCCTCTTGTTTAGGAAGCAAAGGTTATCACCATATCCGAGGGTAGAGACCTTAAGGCTATGTCACTAGATGAATTGATAGGTTCACTTATCACCTATGAGTTAGCTATTAATGAGAGACTAAATGAGCACAATAGGATGAGAAAAGTGACTGCATTAAAAATATCTACTAATACATCTAGTGAGTGCAGTGAACCTGAATCTGGGGATGACATAGCTATGCTTACTGGGAAGTTTAGAAAGTTCTTCAAGAAGAACAGTAAGCCATACAGAAAGTTTACAGATTCAGTATCTGAGAAGGGAGAGTCTACTAAAAGAAAAGAAAAATCAAACGCTCCCACGTGCTACAATTGTAAAAGGATCGAGCATATCAAACCTGATTGCCCGTTGTTGTAAAAGGAATCAAAGAAAAAGAAGAAATCCATGAAAATAGGTACCTCAGGGGACAGACAAAACAGAAGCAATTCAGATTCAGATTGCAGCGACTCTGAGATTGCTAACTTGTGCCTGTTGGCACGGGATGATGAGACATTGTCTTCTTGTTCCTCATCTTCATATTATTCTGATGATGATTGTGATTTTGTTAGCATGCCTAGTTTTAAAGAATTGCAATATGAATATATTCATGTATCTAAATTGTTAAATAAAATGACCAAGGAGAATGATGTTTTGAAAAAGATATGTGAAAATTAGTCAAAACTGTTTAAAATTGCAAAGAACTCTCATGCCTCGATCCTTAAAGAAAAAGATTTGAAAATTGTTGAGATTGAGAGAAAATTGGAGGATAGCTCCAAAATTGTTTTTTTAAATTTATTGAGGGCCAACGCAATTTTGAAAAGCTACTTAGAGCCCAAAGAAACTCTCGTAGCAAAGAATGCCTTGGATTTAATGGTGTTGAAAATATAAAATGACCTAGTCTTTATTTGGGATATTTTACTCGAGAATCAAAATCCCAAATCCCACCTAAAGATCCTCGGTGTCGAATGATATGTTTTAAATATACACAAATTGGTCATACTCTGTTTGACTGTCCACTTAGAAATAGACATGTAAAAATTAAAAGGGTATGGAGAGTCAAAGGTGATCCAGGCACTAACCCCTATGGACCCAAAAGAATTTGGGGACCAGCATCAGTTACTTAGATTTTCTTACAGAGTGCTTAAGATCGTCCTCTTCCAAGGACAAGTGGTACCTAGATAGCAGTTGTTCACGGCATATGACCGGCGACAAGGATAAGTTCACATCCATCACTCCCAAAGATGGAGGATACATGACATTCGGAGACAATGCAAAGGGGCGAATCATCGGCGTAGGTAAGGTTGGTAAAGAACATTCCCTAGTTATTAATAATGTACTGCTTGTTGATGGTTTGGAACATAATTTGTTGAGTATTAGCCATTTGTGTGTTAAAGGATATAAAGTATCTTTCAAAAATGATAAATACATTATTGAGAGTAAACCTTATAACAAAATACTTTTTACTGCTGAACGTCATGAAAATGTGTATATAACTAGCACTGATAATTTAGCCTCTCAACAAGTTACATGTTTTTCTACAATAAATGAAGCCAGCTGGTTATGGCATAGACGTTTAGGACATGCAAGCATGGATTTGTTGTCAAAACTTGTGAAAAAGGATTTGGTTAAAGGCTTACCTAAAACACATTTTTTGAAAGATAAGATTTGTGATGCATGTCAAATGGGTAAGCAAAAAAAATCAAGTTTTAAGAAAAAGAAATTCTTATCTACCACTAGACCACTAGAAATGCTACACTTAGATTTATTTGGTCCTAATCAAGTTCAAAGTCTAGGTGAAAAATTGTATGTCTTTGTTATTGTGGATGATTATTCTAGGTTCACATAGGTACTGTTTCTCTTGCATAAAGATGAATCATGTGAACAACTCACCAAATTATGTAGAAGAATTTAGAATGAAAAAGGCTTCAAAATCACACACATAAGAAGTGATAGGGGAACTGAATTAAAAAATGATGGCATAGAAAACTATTGTAACCTAGAGGGCATTTCACATAATTTTTCTACACCTAGGACCCCACAACAAAATGGAGTTGTAGAAAGAAAGAATAGATCCTTGCAAGAGATGGGTAGGACAATGTTAAATGAACACAAATTACCCAAATATTTCTGGGCAGAAGCTATGAATATTGCTTGTTATTTCATAAATAGAGTGTTAATCAGGCATTCACTTAATAAGACTCCATATGAATTGTGGAACAACCATAGACCTAATATTTCATATTTTCATGTTTTTGGTTGTAAATGCTTTGTACTTAGAGATAATGAGCACCTAGAGAAATTTGACTCTAAATCTATTGAAGGTATTTTCCTAAGTTATTCACTTAACAGTAAAGCATATAGAGTTTTTAATAAAAGAACATTAATTGTTGTTGAATCTATTCATGTTGTGTTTGATGAATCTAATCCATTTTCTAAAAGAGGTGATGAAGATGATATTGATATTAGAAAAAGGCTTAGATAAGTTATCTATTGAAAATCATGTGGATATCAATTCAGAAGCAAATGATAAATCAATTAAAAATGATAAAGTTGAAAGTGAGGTTCAAGACCTGCCTAGGGATTGGAAATTAATTAGGAACCACCCTCTTGATCATATTATAGGTGAACCTTCACGTGGTGTAGTCACCTGGTCCTCCTTAAGAAACCTAGTGAGTCACTTTGCTTTCTTATCCCAAGAAGAGCCCAAAAATGTTAAGGAAGCCATAGTGGATGAGTCTTGGGTTATGTCTATACAGGAAGAGCTTAACCAATTTGAAAGAAGCAAAGTTTGGACCCTAGTTCCTAGGCCCGATGATCATACCATTATTGGAACTAAATGGGTTTATAAGAATAAAAAGGATGAAAATGAGGTAAAAACTAAAAAAAAAGTTAGACTAATTGCCCAGGGATATAATCATGAAAAAGGGATAGATTTTGATGAAACTTATGCTCCCGTAGCTAGAATGGAGGTCATTCGTATGTTGCTCGCTTATGCCACTTTTAAGAACTTTAAATTGTATCAAATGAATGTTAAAAGCACCTTCTTAAATGACTATATAAATGAAAAAGTGTATGTAGAACAAACTCCCGGTTTTGAAAATCATAAATATCCTGATCATGTATACCGATTTTCTAAAGCCTTGTATGAATTGAAACAAGCTCCTAGAGCTTGGTATGAGAGGCTTAGTGGGTTTCTATTAGAAAATGGGTTTACCCGGGGCAAAATTGACACTACACTTTTCATCAAATCTAAAAATGATGATATGCTCCTTGTTCAAATTTATGTTGATATTATTTTTGGAGTAACTAATGATGATTTGTGTAATGAGTTTACCAAATGCATACAAAATGAATTCAAAATGAGCATGATGGGTGAACTGAGTTTCTTCTTATGACTTCAAATTAAACAGGCTAAACATGGGACTTTTATATGCCAATCTAAATATGTTAGGGACTTGCTTAAGAAATTTAATATGGAAGATGGTAAAATTCTTGGTACTCATATGAGTTCTTCCACAAAACTTGATAAGATGAGTAAGACATTCCTGTTGATGTGAAACTATATCATGGCATGATAGGCAATCTCCTATATCTTACAGCTAGTTATCCTGATATCGTGTTTAGTGCGTGCATGTGTGCTATGTTGCAAGCTGCTCCTAAGGTCTCATCTATTAGCAGTCAAAATAATTCTTAGGTATCTAGTTGGAACTATAGAATTAGGCTTATGGTACCCTAAGCATACGACATTTGAGATTGTTAGTTATACTGATGCTGACTTTGCCAGTAGTAAGGTTAATAGGAAGAGTACTAGTGTCACTTATCACTATTTAGGACAATATTTGGTTTCTTGGTTCTCCAAGAAACAGAACTCTATTGCCTTATTCACAGCCAAAGCTGAATATATTGCGGCTGGAAGTTGTTGTGCTCAAATGCTCTATATGAAACAACAACTTATGGATTTTGGATTGCACTATGATACGATTCTGATTAAAAGTGATAATACTAGTCCAATTAATATATCTAAAAATCCTATCTCACATTCACAAACCAAACTTATTGAGATTAGACACCATTTCATTCGTGATCATGTGCAGAAAGGGGACGTGGCACTTGAGTTTGTGTGCACAAATGAGCAGTGGGATGATATTTTCACCAAACCCCTTCAGGAAGAGAGGTTTATACAGATTAGACGTGAGCTAGGTCCAATGCATAGTAGAGATGCCTCCTAGAAACTTAATAGAATGCACAAACTTAGGGGGAGTTGCTTAAACATAAAAACATATGACTCTGAACTTTAATTCTATCATTGCTTTATACTTTATGAGTCTGTATGTGTTTTTGGAATGCATGACTATCATATTTCTTGAATGTTGATAGTTATATTTATGTTTTCCGTCTTGATCATACTGAACTGTTCGAGTTGGTAGTTGTGGATAGATTGTTAATTTAAAACTCAATGAGGTCATTTCTATACAGGCATTTTTGGGAAAATGCTCTATTTTCAAACGACATACTGCCAAAATTTCTAAAAACTTTCCCAGTCATATTTTGCATATAAATGATTTATACTTAATGCCTTACTGTCGTGCCTTATACTTACAGTAGCCCTTTTTGCTATTGCCAAAAGGGGGAGAAGAGGAAAAATTAGATACTTTTTGAACAATGTTTTGGGTACTTTTTGAACAATGTTTGAACTTTAAATCTTTAAACTTCTTATTATGCATATTGATAGGGGGAGTCTCTTAAGGTTGTACCCACTTTTTCATGATATATTTGTCATCATCAAAAAGGAGAAGAATATTGACCCAATAGGTCATATCCGATTTTGATTATGACAAATACTCAGGTATTTAATGTCCATCAAGTTTGTGTGCAGGTTCATATTAGCAAGATCATTTGATGGCATATAAAGACTTGAAGAATAAATACCTAGACGATTCATTCATTGTAATTTATATTATGTTCATTTCGGGTCTATAATAGTAATATAGGAAAGGTCTGTAATAATTAAATGCATATCATGCATGTACAAATCAATAAGCTCGAAGACCTTAGAATGACCCTAGGTCCTTGCACTTACATGTAAGATTGTGCCCAAAATCACACATAATATCAGGGGAATCAATTGAATTAGAATAGAACTTAAAGCACTAAAAGAATAGGGTTTTGGGTGACCGAACTTTGGTGTTTAAAACACCTCGGTCGACCGAACCATTTAAAAGTTGAGTGCTTTAATCTAAAAATATCATATTTGAATTTAATTAGTTGCCTTTGAAAATAAAGTTGGTTAACCGAATCCTAGGTTTGGAAACCCTAGAAAAGCCTTAATTTTACATATATAAACATTTCCAACATTTTAAATCGGTAAAATCCGTAAGATTAGCTGACATAATATAATCCCCTCACCCGTTTTCTTTAAAAACACCCCAAAAGGCCAAAACCCTAGCCTTTGGAGTGGGGCCCGAAAAGCCCAGATAAAAAATCCACTCTGCTAGACTTGTAGAGAAATACTCCTATATCTTAGTGATAACTTCCAATCGATGAATCTGGTGATGATCGGCGAGAAAATAGAAGAGAGAGAAAGAGAGTATAGCTCGTAGGTTAGAGAGAGAGGAAGAGAGAAAAGATATTTATTTTCAAAATATCTTATGTTTCTTATCCTTTAAGTCTTTGACCCGGTCGCCTCATCGATGAAGTGGAGCATTTGTCGACGAGCCGCAGAAGGTCGTTCGTCGACGACCACTAGGCTTCGTCAACGAACCTAAAGCCTGGAATTATTCTACACTCTTAGTATCTCTTCATCAACAAGGACCTAAACTTCATCGATGATCCCTTGAAAGGCACTCGTTGAAGAAAATTGGGATTTGTCGATGAGGCCATGTTGTCCCTGTTTCTGAATTTTCCATCCCTCTTATTTATTTATTTATTTTCTTTGTTTCCTAGGTCAATACTACATATGCCTCATCACCTGAGAGCTGGCCTATGATGTGTTGTTTTCCTGTCTCTTCCTGGGTCTGGAAGGTTCTCCGATCTTTCTACTACCCTTCCTTTTCAACTCGATCTGATTTCTTCTTGTATCCATCATCTATTCCAAGTTGACATATTTCTGTGCATTGGCCATTAGCTCTCCAATATCATCTGGTGGCTTCTTCTCCAATGAGTTAGGAAATTTCTTGGCTGAGGGGCCATGGTGAGGGCTGCTAACGCCACTCCCATATTTAGGTTAGGGATCTCTAGGGTCGTGGTGAGGAAGCGGTGCATAAACTTTTTTAACGTCTCCAGTTCTCCTTGAACCAAGCTCATCAAATGAGTTGAAGTTTTGAAGATTCTCCGACTACTAATGAAATGGACAGTAAACTGCTGCTCCATCTCAGAGAAAGAGCCAATTGATCCACACCACAAGGTTCGATACCAATCCCTAGCACTACCTTTAAGGGTGGCTGCAAATACCCGACACATGATGGCATCAGGTGCGATCTGCAATTGCATCAACACCTTGAAGGTATCCAGATGATTGATTAGATCAGTCAAACCCTCGTACCTTTCAAAAGTTGGCATTTTGAACTTGCTGGGCAATGGCACCTCCATCACTTCTTTGGTGAATGGCAGCTTCGAGGATTTTAAAGAGGTCTCCCCGTAAGATGGATTGGTTCAACCCTCTTTTATCATTTTCTTTATTTGATCGATTTTTTTTATCCTCTCCTCTAACTCATTCAATCTTTGCTCGTTTACTCCTACGTTGTTCGCATCTTCTACCTTTTTAGTGAGGTTAATTTTTTCCCCACTCTCCTTCAGGTTCTCTGCTTTCTTAGGTGAGTCGAGGCTGACCTATTGTTGGCACGGGACATGTTCTTCCTTACTCTTTTGCTGCAAGAGTAGGTTGAACATATCCTCCATCTTCTTCTGAGAGGTCTCCATTCTCCTTTGGAAGGCGACGAATTCCTCCCTAGTGACCCCTGAACGATCTCCAGGCGTGGAGTGAACGGACTCGAGTGATTCTCTACCAGCGGCAAGGCCTGAGCTTGAGCCATGGGTATTTGTCATTATTCCAGAGTCGGTGGTTGGGAGCAAGATGAACACCTCTCAGAAGCAGTTCCCACAGATGCCGCAAACTGTTGCAAGATAAAAATGGTGATGACCTGCGACATTGCTCTCTGACCTCCGATGACCTGAAAAGGGTGAAAACAAAACAGGCTTGGAGGACCTGGGGTATATTCTGGGGGATCACTCTGATGCCTAAGTAAGGGAACGCTTCAACGAGGTTGAATGCAACAGTAAAGTGGGTTAAGAATGACTTACTTGGGCCTCTTGCCTAAGTCCCTACTTATAGTGGTGCATGTGTGGATCGCTCTGGCCTACATGAGGTTGACCCCTTCAGAGCAGCTATCCTTGAGCGATAATGGCCCTGATTGCTGCTACACCTTAATGCTCTGTTATAGCAGATGAATTGTTTTGACCCTGATATATATTTAGGGTATATCAATTTTAAACTTCGATAAATTTGGAGACATTTTAATACAATTTTATATTATATCTTATCTAAATCCAATACAAATCTAAATTTAAGATCTTTTCAAACATAGGATGAGTTTCTTTCAAATCTGCATAAATATTTCATATCCAAACACTAAAATCAAGCTTCTAATGTTATTTCAAGTTTCAAATAATGATCGTAATATATTTTTTCCTAAATTATAAGGAAACTATATACTTATATCTATTATTATGTACTTAACAAGAGATCGACTGACAAAAAAAAAGTCTTATGGGGTTAATCCCATCTTCTCCATTTGGCCTAAATTGGTTTGGATTTATTTAGACCCAATAAGCACATACACCAAAATGGGTTATGGGTCCCTCTCACTTCCTCTAGAGAATTAATGAATTGTAATAGGCTAATAATTTGAATGGATTCCACTTTCAATGCTTGCAGGATCTAAGGGCATGCAAATTTAGTGCAAAGTAATGAATGGTTGTACCCCCAAGGTGTGGTTCAGGTGGTAGTGCGGGTTGCGGGAGTGCCTTTCACGAGGTCAGGTGTTCAAACCCTCCCGGACTCGTTTCCGCCCCTGGACTCCTGAATTTACCCTCCCTTTGGAGTTGTGGGGTCAACTTCAAGGGGCGCAGGATTAGTCACGTGGACCGTAAAACGAACGTGTGGATACCCAGTGCGTATTCCAAAAAAAAAAAATGAATGGTTGACCCATTCACATTACATTTACAACTTATTGCGCTGACAGTTAGCAGTTTTTATGGTTGAATCAATTAATTGTCTTCGAATTTCTACATTACTTAACAAGAACAGTTGGGAAAGATACAAGTTTGATTCACATTTCTTGAAACATGTATTCAATTTAAATTTATACGAATTTAATAAAATATAATATTAAATTATATTAATTTTTATTTATATTTATTTAAATTTAAAATCAAAACTCGAAATTCATAGAATGAATTTAATTAGGGTGAGTTTGCCTCCATCTTTTTTTATATCTCAACTTCTCATTTTAAAAGTAGAATTTAGGTCGAGCGTGTTTGGTAAATAACTTTTTCAATTTTTAAAAGTTAGCTTTTAGCCTTTTTGGTCAACTTTTAAAAGTTACTTATTCAAAATTTTAGTACATGCATGTAATATTTATAAATTTACATTAATATAGAAAGCCAATTAAAAATTTCCGTTTAAGTGCATCTATTGAGATACTCATCGAACAAGAGAAAAACCCATATTCTTCGAGCTTATACCTTTTCTTATCTTATTTTTTCTTTCTCGTGGTTCTTGTAGGAGTTGCCTTTTTCTTGCCCTACATATTGGCCTCTCTTTTCAAGAGATCTTGGGGTTCCTTTGGTCTCTTGAGATCAAAGATAGGACCCACATATACTCTGATGAATCCCACTATTTGAAGTGATTTCATTAGATGTGAAAGCCTGATGAGAGGACTGCTAAGAGGACCTAATTTATTTTTTCTCTTGTAGAGGTAATGCGATTCATAGGTGCAAGAAAAAGATTTGTTAATGGAAGTTCTCACCTACTCATACTTGACACCGAAATATAATAAGTATCTTTTAGACTGGGCTAGAGT
This sequence comes from Malania oleifera, assembly GCF_029873635.1. Lineage (NCBI taxonomy): Eukaryota > Viridiplantae > Streptophyta > Magnoliopsida > Santalales > Ximeniaceae > Malania > Malania oleifera. The sequence goes on from NC_080422.1 coordinate 21,715,165, forward strand.
ATAGGCTTTAGGATTTTCTATACACACATACACTACCCTGTGTTGACACCATATTTTGTTGAAGTGCCAATTCATAAAATTAAAAAAAAAACACATAAGGTTGAAGCCCGGACTCACCTAATCGCTTCCTTCATCCTCGACATTTATGCTTGTTTTCAGCCATCTTAGGCTGCTTGGGTGATTCAGGGTAGTAAGAAATGTTTGGAAGTAGTAAAAGAGTTTTCGTGTTTTTCAATAAATAAATTTAAAAAAAAAAAAACCCAAGGAAACCTTGCTCCTCTACTTGTTTTACTGCATTTCTATTTATTTTTTACCAATTTTGACCAACCCGATGATTCAAAATAGTCCAAAATGGTTAGTGGGTTATCTAGTGATGTCTCGAGTTTCATCCACAAAAATTGAGACCAAAATTAAGTCATTGTTATTTTATTGTGTTTATGTTCATTCTTGACCAATTTTGTTTATCTCAGGTGATCGAGATTAGTTCAAAATGGTTAGAAGGTATTCGGTGAAGTCTTGAGCTTTGCACATAAAATTAGAGATAAGAACTTGGTCTTTGTGTTTTATTGCATTTCTAATTGTTATTGACCAATTTTGACCACCTTGAATGATCAAGAGCAATCTTAAACAGTTAGGAGGTGTTTGATGACATTTCAAGTTTCATGCATCAAAATTGAGATTAGAAATGGGTCTCTGTGTTTTGCTGCATTTTTGTTTATATTCTTACTAATTTTGACCATCCCGGGTGATATGGAGTGATTTGAAATGGTTAGGAGGTGCCCGTGACATTTTGAGGTTTGTGTACGAAAATCGAAACTAGAACTGGGACTATATGTTTTATCATATTTTTGTTTGTTTTAACTAATTTTAATTGTCCCAAGTGATCCAGAGCGATTCAAAATGATAACGAGGTTTCTAGTTATGTCTTGAGTTTGCGCACAAAAATTGAGATAAGAATTGGTCTTTATGTTTTTTTATTGCATTTCTCTTTATTTTTGACAAATTTTGATAAAAAAAATGTTGGGTATTTGTGTTTTTACCTCATTTTGTCTCTGCTGAATCTAAAACAATTCAAAATGGTTAGAAGGCGGTCAGTGATGTCTCAAGTTTTGTTCATAAAAATTGATATCAAAATCGGGTCTTTGTGTTTTTACCATATATATTTCGTTTTTACTAGTTTTAATAGTCTCGAATTATCTGGAACATGCCAAAATGATAAGGTGCAGTCTAGGGAGATTTTGGGCTTTTACACAAAAATTGAGAAAGCCATATCTTTTTGTGATTTCCCTTGCTATTTTTGGCCCTTTTGTATTTTTCTAGAATTTTTAGGTATTTTTGTGGGCCTTTAGCCTTTTCCTTTTTAAAAAAATATTAATTAATTAAAAATAAAAATAAAAATAAATGGAAAAAACTTGGCACCTTTTAAATCTTTGATTCTTCTTCTTTTTTTTTTTTTCTTTTTTTTTATAGAAAAGTTAAAGTCAACAAGGCGCTAGTGTGTGGCCATCCATGCCTGTGTGTGCAGCATATGCTGGACGGCCCACAATTGTGTCATTTTTTAATTTTAAATTAAATAAATTGAAGGAAAAAATGAGGGTGGACAGGTGTCAAAACTACATCGCTTAATTATTTTATTTTATTTTTAAAAAAAATAGAGAAGTCAAAGTCAACAAGGCATCGACACATGGTAGTTGACGCTCATGCGCGTGTGGCATGCACGTTGTGCCCCTAAAATAGCGTCGTTTTCTAATTTAAAATTTAATAAAAAGGGGGTGGGTTCCAAAACAACACCGTTTTGTTAAGGGCCCCTTACAACTTTTGAATTTTTTTTAAAAAAATATAGTCAAAATGGTGCCCAGGGCCGGCTCTGCCTTTAGGCAATTGAGGTGCCCGCCTAGGGCCCCAAAATTTTTGGAGCCCCTAATATAATAATATAGTTTTTGGGTCCTAAAATTTTTTTTAATTAAATAATATTAACATTATTTATTATGTTCTATTCCCATAATTAATGATTTTGCATCTCAAAAAGTTAGAAAAATTAATTTTAAATAAAAATAAAAATTAAATAAAATATTACGGGTTCTTGATTAAATCATTCGCCTAACGCCCCATATTGTGAAAAGTCGGCCCTGATGGTACCTTTTCATGGGTATTTTTTGCAATTTTTTTAGATTGCACAAAAAAGCCATGGTTTTTGTCGACATTAGGTTTTGAGGGCCTATTTAGATTGCCAACATTTGGTGATTTCTAAAAAACAAAAAAAGTATAGAGTACAAAACCATTAATCTTCTAACTTGTCTTTTTCTTACTTTTTGAAAACAAAGTCAATCACTTTATTTTACTTTTGAAAGGCAAAATAATGAAAAACCTTTAAACCATAGTAGGTTCAGGAGCACAATTGTATATACTGTTGGCGTGAGATATGAGAAAATGATTTAGGAAAAATAACTGAAGATGTAAATGCCCATTACTGCTGTGATATTTGTATTACCAAAATAGGATTAGAAATTCTCTATTCAAACGTATAATTTTGAATGTAAAAGAAGTGAGGAAAATAGAAATTATTCTCAGCAGAATTAACTGCAGATTTAACATGGTATTAGAGCCTTGTTCGCCGCTTGTGCTAATATGCACGACCAGCTCTTGCCACTGTAGCCTCCGCATCATTAATCTGGCAAGGAGGTGCAGGCGCCATCGCTAAGCGGCAAAAACGATCCTTTGAAGAAGGGCTGCACGAATCCGAAGAAGGGTTGCATGAATCCGAGTCCCCTGCAGCCGGAAAATCCATAACTACGTCGAGACGACGGCGCTGACGCCGATTGGAGTTCTGAATCTCCGTCGTTTGCTTCATTCTCTCTTGATATATAAAATCTGAAAAAAAAAAAAAAAAATCTACCAAGCTTGAATCTCTGCAAACCCGGGATTCTTGTTTTTCCTTTGAATCTACAATATTTTCGGCATCAAACACGCTGATTCGTGCGAAACATTGATCGTCAATCACTAATTGTTGATCGCCGAAAGCCCCTATAACTCTCTCCTGAGTTTTATCTCTGCTTGGTTCGTCTGAACTGATTTGATTTGTTTACTGTTAATATGATTACATGACTTTCTCTTGATCCTGAGAAAAAACACCCCTCTGCAAGACCCTGCATCTCGCCCACACCCTTGCACCTGTGGTTCGGCTAAACCAGCATCTCGGCCGAGATCTCAGATTGGAGCAAAATCTCGACCAACCCCTTAACGCCGGTTTTTGAATCGTGCCCGTGGCCATCCTTGCCATACCACACGGAAACGATTTCAAAGTTTCCTATGTTTCCGTGTTTTGTTTTTTTCGGTGTTTGCTTGCAGTTCATACTGAGGATTTTTTTGTGGACGCCTAATCCAATCATGAGCTGATTCGTTATAGGAGGTTTGCAAAAAAAATTTGGGTGCGCTTGAAATCCAAGAACTTTTCCATTTGCACTTGCTAGTTGCTACCTAGTTTTTTTGGTTTTCTCAATGGAGGATACCGGCGATCTTGGCACTTCTGGTACTGTTTTATTTAATTCTCTTCAAAATGCTTATAGTACTATGTGGCTACTTGACTCCGGAGCCACATACCATTTGACTTTTGCAATTACCGATTTTACTACGACATTTCCACCATGACACACTAGTGTTGCAAATGCTAATGCGGGTGTCTCTCCGGTAACAGAGGCCGGATCTGTGTCTTTGTCTCCTTCCCTCCAATTATCAAATACCTTACTTGTACCATCACTTTCGCATAAATTACTGTCTATTAATCAAATTACTACAGAATTAAATTGTGTTGTCCTATTTTATCCTACATTTTGTCTTCTTCAAGATATCCTTACTAAAGAGATAATTGGGTGTGGTACTAAAAAGGGGGATCTTTGCTACATGGAAGATGTTAGCGTGGGTCATGCTCATCATATACAGAGTCAAGGGAAGGAACAACAAATTTGCCTATGGCATCGACGTCTGGGGTATAAATTTTAGTTATCTGAAACATTTATTACTTGATCTTTTCCCTAATGTGGTGTTGTCTGACCTTCAATGTAATGCCTACATTTTAGCAAAAAGTCACTATACTTCATATCCGCTAAGTATGAAGAAAAGCATTATTCCCTTTGTTTTAGTTCATTTTGATGTGTGGGGTCCTTCTCTTATCTCTATTGGATCTGGTGTTTGTTGGTTTGTTACTTTTGTAGACTGCTGTACTCGCATGACTTGGCTTTACTTGATGACACATAAAGATGAAGTGTTACACATATTTCAATCATTTCATGCGATGATCCAAACTCAGTTTTTAGCCAAGCTACACGTTCTCCACTTTGGTAATGGTGGTGAGTATGTTAACCAAAGCTTCCGCACCTATTCTGAACACCATGGACTCATTCATCATACATCGTGTCCTCGGACTCCTCAATAGAATGACATAGATGAGCCGAAGAACCGCCATATTCTTGAAATTGCACGAGCTTTACTATATGGAGCTCATATGCCACCTCGATACTGGATTGATGCGATGACTACCGCTGTATATTTACTTAATAGACTACCCTCCAAAGTCTTAAATTTTAAGAATCCACTCCAAGTTCTGGCATCCCATGTCTCCCTAGCCACAGCCCTAATGCTTCCTCCACGAGTATTTGAGTGTGTGGCTTATGTGCATCTTCATAAAAGTCAACGCACCCAACTGGATCTGTGTGCTCTCCGTTGTCTTTTCTTGGGTTATGACGTGCACCAGAAGGGATATCTGTGCTATGATCCCTCTACCCGAAGTATCTGTGTAACTATGGATGTTACATTCTTGGAGTCCGACACTTTTTTCCCGACCCCCAATTCTTCTCTTCAGGGGGAGACACGAGGTGAAGAGCATAATTGGTTGCACTATGATTGGCCAAATATTGAAACAATGCCAAATGAAGCACCAAGTCCACCAGGTCTAGGATTGGTTGAGCCCACAGATGAAGCACCAAGCCCAAGATCGGTTAAGCCCACAGAGCGGAATACATCTTTGGGATATAATACGACTTTGGAAACTAAATCAAACTCCTCCCCTTCCTTAGTATCTACAGACCCATCTCCTGATAATATTCTTAAGGTAAGGACTCTAGACACACCTTCAAATACAAATGACTTGAATATTCTTGCTAGATATACATTACCTTTCAAGGAAAATTGTGGCAAGCCACCGATAGATACTCTCCTGATATTGAAGAATGAAGATCAAAGTATCCAATTGCCAACTACATGTGTACCAGGAGATTATCCAAACCCCTCATACCATACATTGTTCCTGAAGCATAGATTGGGTAAGGTAACCGTGTTGATATTATATGTGGATGGTATAATTATCATAGGAGATGATGAAGAAGAAATATCTAGATTATAGAAGGAGTTGGCCACTGAATTTGAAATGAATGGGAGGACTCAAGTATTTTCTAGGAATTGAAGTTGCCAAGTCTAGACAAGGAATATTTCTTTCCCAAAGGAAGTATATATTGGATTTATTAACAGAGGTAGGAATGTTGGAGTGCAAACCAGTTGATACACCAATTGTTCAAAACCACAAACTTGGGGAATACTTAGATCAAGTACCAACAGATAAAGGGAGGTACCAAAGGTTAGTTGGGAAACTTATATATCTCTCACATACTTGTCCAGACATTGTATATGCTGTAAGTGTACTTAGCCAGTTCATGCATAATCCTAGTAAAGATCATATGGATGTTGTAACTCAAATACTGAGAAACCTAAAGTCCTCGCTTGGGAAGGGACTTATGTTTTCAAATAATAGTCATTTAAGAATTAATGGCTATACAGATGCAGACTGGGCTAGAAATATTTCAGACATAATATTTACTTCAGGTTATTTTATGTTTGTTAGTGGGAATCTTGTTACATGGACAAGCAAGAAATAGAAGGTGGTAGCACTTTCCAATGCTGAAGTAGAATTTCGCGGAATGGCAAAAGCTTTGTGAACTACTTTGGATCAAGAGACTACTTTCTGAACTAGGTCTCACCTCTACTTTAGAAATGGATCTCTTTTGTGACAACAAAGCTACTATTGCAATATCCCATGATCCAGTTCAACATGACCGTACAAAACATGTGGAAGTGGATCGACATTTTATCAAGGAAAACCTGAAAGCAAAAATTATTTGATTTCCATTTGTGAAGTCCGAAGACCAACTAGCAGACATACTCACAAAGACAGTATCAAGCAAAGTATTTCACAACTCACTTAACAAGTTCTGCATCAATGACTTGTATGCATCAACTTGAGGGGGAGTGCTGGCGTGAGTTGTGAGAAAATGATTTGGGAAAGATAGCTGGAGATGTAAATGCCCATTACTGTTGTGATATTTGTATTACCAAAATAGGATTAGAAATTCTCTATTTAAATGTATATTTTTCAATAAAAAAGAAGTGAGAAAAATAGAAATTATTCTCTACAGATTAACTGTAGATTTAACATATACGAAAAACAACACATTAAATTCCTTTTCTTGAAATTTCAAATGGTTGGCACCTTACACTCATTCCATTGAATGGTTATTGTGCTTACGTTGTGTGTGTGTGTGTGTGTGTGTGTGTGTGTGTACATCTCTCTGAATTGATTTATTTTAAAATATGCTCAAGCTTTACCTCTTTTGAAAAGACATTTGTAGAACTTGTTAAAGCCCTACTACTAAAGTGCCTAATCAAACAAATATACATAACACATACAATACACAAACAATAAAGAAAATTGAAGGAAATGAACAAAGGATTTAGGCTTTTTATTTAGTACGGCTAGACCTACAAAGTAAACTACGTACATATCCTCAAGAAAGGAATCAAACCATCTATAGTTCCCAAAAAATATTTTAATTCAATTTAAAATTTTATTTTTGGATTATTTATGAAAACACTTAGAATTTGCATGATTTTGGTTTCTTTGGAAGAAACCCTCAAAACCCAACTTGAAATCCTATGAATTATCATGTAGAAAAGAGAACTTTTAATCCATTCAACAACCGCATTATGAATGGTTCATTAAAAAGTTAAATTTTATAGAATAAATTTTGGTTTATTTAAAAAGAAAACCATAAAAACCATTTGAAAAAGTGTGGATTTTTGGAAGGAAAACAAAAAATATGACTTGATTGTCATTGAAAATATTGGAATACACCCAAACATTGCTTATTGGATGTATGACCCCAACCAATTTGAAAACTTTGCAAAATCATTGATGCTTTTGAGAAAATATATGCAATCCATTTGTTCTTGATGTTAAAAATGATTTTTGTTTCTAGAGAAACCATGAAAAATCTAAAGAAAAGATCAATCGATGTCAATAAAAGGTGCTCCACCATGTGTAGAGACACTAAAACACTGGAAATCACCAAAGAAATCAAGAGAGTACAAAATAAGCACTCTTTGGAATTGGAGATTAACCATATGTAGGGGCTTGTTGACCACCTAGAGATGTTGGTCGATCACCTAGTTGAGAACTTCAACACAAATGTATGATTTTGGTATTATAGCATGCATTTTTCTATGGAATCATGATATAAACATGTCTTACTACTCCTAACATGCAATTTTGACATAGGAATGTAAAAAAATCATGAAACACAAATCATAATATTCAAAGAAACACATATATGATGCTTCAACATGTCAAAATCAATCATATGCATGAAAATAAACGAAGTAAAGGATTAGGTAGTGACCCTTTTGAAGAAAAACCCTTTGTAGATCAAGTGAAAGACCCTTCACTTTGAATCACACATCCACATATCCTTGCAAGGGAAACATATTATGGAATCTCTTCTTTCTCTCCTTTAATAGAAAACCCTCTTGAAACCCACAAATTTATCTTGAAACCCTTACTTTGCCCTCACTCAAATGTGTCCTAAAGTCTCTTATAGGAGGTTTTTTTATAGACCTTCAATAGAGGGAGCGAAAACCCTTTTCAAATTCTAATTTTAAAATTCTAATTAAAAAATAACTCTCGATATTCGCCAATAACTACCAACTATTAACTGTTATAACCGATAATTGACATGTGACATCAATAGGGCATGTGGTTGACCCAAAATCATCTCCAGCCAAATTGCGTGAAGATAAGTTAAAAATTCAAATTTTAGGCAGATAGGTCAACTATCGTGAGGGCTCAGTCAACTACCCACAAGATGGGTGCCAATTGCTAGTTATAGAAGGAGTGTCGGTCGACCGCTCAGTATATATTTTTTTTATTTCTTCTTTATTTCCTTTAATTTTTGCATCTTCATTAGGATTAAATGTCTTTGGCCAAAAATTCACTATTGACAGTTGCCCCTCTTATATTGACATATCTGAATTAACATGTTATGAAAAGATAAAAATGTCATTTTTTGACTAAACTTCAACATAAGAAAATAAATTGCCTCCCAAGACTTAATGATTACTTTAGCCAAACACCTTCTAGGAATTTTCAAAACTGTCAAAACTTATTCATGCCTTTTCATCCTTCTTGTATGCTCTTTGAAGACATTTTTTTGCGTTTGTATTCTTGTCATCACTAATATTATTAAACACTTTGTAAATAGTTTGAATTTAAAATTTCAATTGATGAGGTTAGGGAAATGAAGATTATTGGAAATTGAGGTTAAGGAAAAATGTGCTATTATGGCAAAATCATTGTTCATTCATCCGATAATACATTTTTCTATTCTTTATGAATAAATGAGAAATTTGAGCATAAAGAAACACTTCTTGAAAATGACTGCCCGAGTTAAAATCTTTGACACTTCAAAGAACATCTTCATCTACCCCAGTTTCAATTAAGTCAATCTTTAATGCCATATTCTAAGTTTTAAATGAATCGCGAGTTTTGATTTTGAAGCCAATTGACAAGCATCAAATTTTGATTGGAAACCTCAATGTTGTAACTCTTCGAACTAAACCCATCATTGGAGTTGATAAGTTTCCAACATATATACCCCATTTTCGGGGATTAAGTTGATAAGTTTCCAACATATATACCCCATTTTCGGGGATTAAGTCCATTCGTAGTTTGGTATTTGGATTTTAAGTAATGGATAATCAAGAGGATAAGATGGTACACTATCCCCGCCATTATTTTTTGAACAAATCTTTATCCAACAAAGTATGTTTCCTCCTTGTGGTCTCAATCCTTTTCATATTATTTAGAATAAAGAAAAAAGATAAACTTGTTGTTGGAGTATAGCATCTCACATTGACAAATGGAATTAAAATCCATGGAAGAAAAGCTCAAGGCATAAAAGGATGCAAAGAAGATTTAACTGTTAGTTGTTATTGTCATTTCTGTTATTCTATTATGGTCTTCTATGTATATATATATATATATATATATATATATATATTACAAAGACCTCTCTGTATTTAGTACTTGTAGAAATTAATTCTTGTTTAATTCAGATTAAAATAGATAAGTGAATTCTTCAATTTCCTACTATGTTTTCTGTTTTCTGTTTTTTCTATTTTCTTTCTTCTTGTTCATCAAATTCTTTTAGTTTGCTCCTCTATTCATCGAATTCTCAACATGGTATCAAAGCTTCATGAGCAGACTTTCTAATTTTCTGATTCTTGCTTCCGCATATTTTTATTTTATTTTTTTTCATATTTTGCTGAGGAATTTCTGCTTTGCAGTTGTGCAATCCTATAATTCTACATATTCTGTTCTAAAATTTTCTACACTAGAAATTCTCCTGAGATTCTTACATTTCTTGTATTTTCCTGAAAAATGGCAGAAACAAATCCTCCTTATTCTTCATATTCTTCTCGTTTATCAGCTGATTCACCTAAAAATCCTTCAATTGATTTTTCTAGACCATATTATCTTCATCCCACTGATGATACAAGTTCTCTATTGGTCTTGGAAATTTTTGTAGGTGACAACTACATTGCCTGGAGCCCTTCAATTACAATTGCTCTAACTTTCAAGAACAAGGGAGCATTCATTGATGGCTCAATTACTGCTCCTCACACTAATCAACGTGTTGTTCATACTGCTTAGCTTCATGCCAATAATTTGGTACTTTCTTGGCTCATAAATTCTATTTCTAAAGATATTAGAAATAGTATGCTTTATGTTACATTTACTGTAGATCTCTGGCATGATCTGAAAACAAGATATTTGAGAAGTGATGGCCTAAGAGTTTTCTATCTCGAAAAATCTCTAAGCTATATAAACCAGGGTTCATCTTCGATTACTGAGTATTTCAGTGCTTTTAAGACTCTTTGGGAAGATTATATTAGTTATAAGTCATTCCCAACCTGTACATGTGGCAAGATGGCTTCTTGTACCTATGATTTGTTAACCTTCTTGATTCTTCGACAGCAATCATACTACGTATTGAAGTTTCTTGAAGGCTTGAATGATTCTCATGCTTCAATAAGAAGTCAATTGTTACTTGTTGTTTCATTGCCCAACATGGCTAAAGTATTTTCTTTGCTACTTCAAGAAGAAAGTCAGAGACAATTGACTAATTTTTCAAGTACTGAAACACATGCTTTGTTAGCCAAGCAATACACTCAATCTACTCAAACTACTCAGTCAAAGTTCTCTAAACACAAGTCGAAGAAATCTTCATTACACTGTACTCACTGTGGCTATAGTGGTCATACAATTGATAAACGCTTTCAATTGCATGGTTAACAGGACCTAAGGGAAAAAGAAATCCTCCCTTTGCACATGCTGCCATTTCAACTGAAGATGTTTCCAATCAAAGTACTAATGAGAACAAAAGGATTAGTTTAACTGCTGAAGAATTAAATAAGCTCCTAGAACTTGCCAATTCAAATTCATCTACTCAAACCACTGATATATCCACATCATCAGTAAATTTAGCCACTACTGCTCAATTTTATGGTAATCCTTTCAATAACTATAACTTTGCATCTTGCAAGTTCAATTCTGAATTTTCTTGGATCCTAGATACAGGTGCAACAGATCATCACCTCATTTCTATTGTTCTACTCCTAAATTAGTTTCAATTTCCATAAATCTCCCTAATGGACAAACAGTTCCAGCACTATATATTGGAATTGTAAGCCTTTCTAGCACATTATTTTAGAGTAATGTGTTGTGTGTTCATAGTTTTTCATTCAATCTATTGTCTATTTCAAAACTAACCAAAGATTCTAATCTTTCTATATCTTTTTTTTTTTTTTTGTTATTATTGCCTTTTGCAAGACCAATCAATGAAGTAGATGATTGGGATTGCCTTTAAGAAACAAAGACTTTATCACCTTTCTCAAGTTTCTTCGAAAGCTAATTCCTACCAATAATATCTATCAAATCATTCTTTGCATTCTACACCATACTTTACATTAGCCATCAGTAAAAATTAGTCAAACCTTTGGCACTATAGATTAGGTCATATATCGAATTCTAGAATACATTTTCTTCAACAAATAGACAATTCAATTGCATTTGATTGTACAAATGTCTGTGAAATATGTCCACTAGCAAAGCAAAAAAGCTTTCTTTTCTTGTATTTCAGCATACTTCTAATAAAGAGTTTGATTTGATTCATTGTGATATATGGGGTCCATTTGCAACTATCTCAATTTTGGTTTCAAATTTTTTTTAACCATTGTAGATGATTTTACAAGATATACTTGGGTGCATTTGCTTAATAACAAATCTGACGTTTCATCTTTGCTGCCAGATTTCTGTAAAATGGTTATGACTCAGTTTAATACTTCTCTCAAAACCATAAGAACAGAAAATGGCTCAAAATTTATCCTTTCAAACTTTTATAGAGAAAATGGCATTTTACATCAAAGAAGTTGTGTAGAAATTCCACAACAAAATGGGGTTGTTGAAAGGAAACATCAACACTTATTAAACACAGCTAGAGCATTCATGTTTCAAGAAAATTTACCTTTAATTTTTTTGGAGTGATTGTATATTGACAACAACACATATAACAAATAGAATTCCAAGTCCTCTTTTCCAAAACAAAACACCTTTAGAAATGCTATTTAACAAACTACCAAATATTTATCATTTAAAGGTTTTTGGATGCTTATGCTTTGCATCTACAATTGTTAATCACAAACAAAAGTTCGATCCCAGAGCAACTAAGTGTCTATTTTTAGGATATCCTCTTAATGTTAAAGGTTATAAACTTATGAACTTAAACGCAAACAAAATCATCATTTTCAAAAATGTTGTATTTCATGAAACCAAATTTCCTTTTAAAATTCTTCCACTTAATTCTGACATACATACTTTTTTGTTTCCTCCTTTAGAATTACAACATGATTCTTCTTTTCTAAATACTCTTATCCTTTCTATTATGTTAGACTCCTTTCACATTGACAGAGATCAACAATCTGACTCATAAGTTTTTGTTCTAAATAATACCTCAATGACTTCTACTGCATTAGACTCCTCTCACCTTAACAGAGATCAGCAATCTAACTTAACAGATTCTATTCCCCTTGGTTCATACATCAGAAAATCATCCAAAATTAAACACCCACCAAAGTTTCTATAGGATTATTATTATGGTAATGTCCAATTGTTTCCTCGGGCATACAACTCATCTGCTTCTATTGATTGATCCTCTAACACAAGTAATTTCTATCCTATTTCATCCTATATTTCTGTCAATAGACTTTCACCATCACACAAAGCCTTTTTAGCTTCAAATTTTGTCACCAAAGAACAAAAAACATACAAACAAGCTGGAAAATTACATGAATGGCAAGTTTCTAGGAGATATGAACTCAATGCTTTAATGTTAAACAAAACTTGGGAACTTGTTACTCTTCCTACAAATAAATAGATCATTGGTTGTAAATGGGTTTTTCGAGTGAAATACAAGGCCGATGGAATTATAGAAAGACATAAAGCAAGGCTGGTAGGTAAAGACTGTACTCAACAAGAAGGATTAGACTTCTTTGATATCTTTTCTCCAGTAGCCAAAATTACTTTTATTCGATTATTATTAGTTGTTTCTACTATTAGGAGTTGGCATATTCACCAATTAGATGTAAATAATGCTTTTTCACATGGTGATTTACATGAAGAAGTTTACATGGAAGTGCCCCTTGGCTTAGATTTTAAACAACCCAATTTAGTTTGTAAACTGCTAAACAGCATATATGGCCTGAAGCAGGCCTCTCGGCAAGGGTTTGCAAAACTTTCTCACGCCCTTCTTGATTATGGCTTCACTTATGGCAATTCGGATTGCTCACTTTTCATTAAGAAAACTGAAAATTCTTTCGTAGCATTATTAGTATATGTAGATGATGTTCTCCTAGCTAGTGATAGTCTAACTACGATTCAGCAACTCAAGTTATTTCTACATGATAAATTCACAATCAAAGACTTGGGACAACTAAAGTATTTCCTAGGATTGGAAGTAGCCAAATCAAATTATGGAATTTCTCTTTGCCAAAGAAAGTATGCTTTGGACATACTCCAAGACATAGGTCTCATAGGTTCCAAGCCAGCTGCATTTCCAATGGAATCTAATATTAAACTTAGTGCAGATGATTCCAATTTTTATGAGGATATCTTATGTTATTGGAGATTAATTGGTAGACTTTTATATTTGACAATTACAAGACCTGACATGGCATATTCTGTTCAGGTTCTTAGTCAGTTTCTTGTTAAACCAACAGTGTCTCATTATCAAGCAGACATTCATATGCTTAGATACTTAAAAGCAACACCAGGCCAAGGGTTATTCTTCTCTTCATCTTCAGAATTAAAGTTGAAAGCCTTTTCTGATAGTGATTGGCCAGGTTTCTTAAACACCAGGAGAAGTGTTACGGGTTATGCAATTTTTCTAGGTGACTCATTAATCTCTTGGAAATCAAAGAAACAAGCCACAGTTAGCAGATCATCTATAAAAGCAGAATATATAGCTCTTGTAGCCACAACATGTGAGGTGCAGTGGTTACTTTGTGCTCTTCAAGATCTGGGTATTGCTTATCCTCAACCATCACCATTATACACTGACAAAAAATCGGCTTTGTCCATTGCAACCAACCCAGATCAACATGAGAGGACTAAACACATTCAAATTGATTGTCATCTTGTTAGGAAAAAACTACAACAAAATGTTATAAAAAAATTTTATATTCCCTCAAGATTACAACTCGCAAATATCTTTACAAAACCCCTCGGTTCACTGCCTTTCCCTCATAATTTGCGCAAGATGAACATTATAAATTTACATGCTCATCTTAAGAGTGGGTGTTGGAGTATAGCATCTCACATTGACAACGTGGAATTGAAATCGAAGGAAGAAAAGCTCAAGGTAGAAAACGAGGCAAAGAAGAATTAACTGTTAGCTATTATTGTCATTTCTATTATTCTGCTATGGTCTTCTATGTATACATATTACAAAGACCTCTCTGTATTCAGTACTTGTAGAAATTAATTCTTGTTCAATTCAGATTAAAACAGATAAGTGAATTCTTCAATTTCCTTCTCTGTGTTCTATTTTTTGTTTTCTTTCTTTTTGTTCATCAAATTCTTTTAGTTTGCTCCTCTGTTCATTGAATTCTCAAGTCTAAGTCTTTGAGGAAAAAATATGATTATTTGACATGCTATTCGTAAAGCAAAGGAAGAAGAAAATTTTAGTTCTTACTACAAAAAAAAATAAAAAATGAGAAGCATAGGTTGACTGTATTTACTTGAATTGGAAAAGATGAGTTTTTGTTTCATGGTTCTACAAAATTAGAAATGTTAGAATGAAGCTTTAAAATGTTTATTCATTTTTTTTCTCCTTGCTAAGAATAAGGGCAATATAGTTTTTCAACTAATTCCTTTTGATGATTCAAATTGTTCTAAAATATTGACATCTATGTACAATTTACTAAGAATTAGCGAGGGGACGGACCAAGAAATTTCTATTAAGTTGGCTATGTTGTCAAAAAAACCATTTGCTTACATTCATTTTATAGAGTGGCTTTTCAGAATTGACCTAGGATGTTATTTGAAGAGTCTTTCTTTTTTTCTTTTTTTCTTTTTTTTTTAGGTCTTTCTATGCTAACATTTAGACGTGGAATGACATTTTTATGAGTGGAGAAACAAAAAAAAGCCTTGTACGTACTCCTTTCCTTTCCAACTTGCAAGTTTAAACTCCATCCTTTCTATAATGGGATCCCAAGCTTTAGAAGACCCATCTTTGATTCCTAGAGGCAGACCCAAATAAGAGGTAGGAAGGGATGCCGCCTTGCAACTTGAGTGAATAGATTCACATGTTCTACATTGCCAATGGAGAAAATATTGCTTTTATCTAGATTGATTTCAAGCCTTAAAATAGCCTGAAAATTAAGGAGGACTTGCTCTTATCCATACAACTTTTGAAGCTTCATCCTTAAAAAATATGTTAGCACCATCAGAAAAAATAAATGGGAAATGTTAATGGACTCCCTTTCTTTAGACAAGTGAACTTCATTAATTAATTTCAATTAATTAATGAAGTTCACTTGAAATGTTAATGGACTCCCTTTCTTTAGACAAGTGAACTTCATTAATTAATTTCAATTAATTTTCTTTATCAATCATTGCCCCCAAAGCTTCTATGACAATTGTAAACAAAAAAAGAGATGGGGGATCTGTTAAGCTGAAATGGAAATAGAGAAAATGGAAACGGATTAAATGGAAACGGAAAACTAAATGGCCTTGAAGAGGATGAGATGTAGATGAAAATGAGCCACGGAGGAGCCAACTTTCATGCACTAGAATGATAATGCCTGTGTGCTAAAATAACCCATTAAATATCCTAATTATTCCCTTCCTTTCCTATCCATTCAATATAGCTATATAATGAAGCAATTGTACGTGAATGTGAATATAGTGAAGTGAGTGAGCAAGGAGTGTGAGAGTGCTGAAGGTGAGAGAGAGGAAAGTGTGAGAAGAGTTGAGTTGAGTGTGTGTCTCCTCCTATTGTTTTTCTCCCAAGTTATAGTATATTCAATGTGCTTCGTGGACGTATGTCAGATTAGACCGAACCACATAAATCTGGTCTTCTTATTTTGTGTGCTTATTTTGCTTGTGTGTGTGACTATTGTTTCTAGATCCCTAAGAAGTTGTATTAAAGACAGATCGGAGCAAAGTCGCCAAATCAGAGCAAAATTGCCAGATCGGAGGTCCCAGGAGCTATATTGTACTAATTACGTGTCTAAGGAAATTCTGTCTAGGAAAGTGGGACTTAAGTGGTCTATTGTGACCCCCTTCTTCCCTGAGAATTTACCAAGTATAATTTAGCACAATCATCACTAGGCTCCACTGCCACATCAGCACTAAGCCCCATTGCCACGTCAACATCACATCATTATTGGGCCCCACTTGCCACATCAGCACCACGTCATCATCGGGCCCCACTTGCCACATTAGTGCCACATCATCATCAGGTCCCACCTATCACGTCAATTGTTAGTTAATTAACGTCTTCAGTAACGATGTCAGAATATTCTATTAAGTGGGAGTATATTCTATTAAGTTTAATAGAAAGTTGATTAATTTTGACTAGAAGGTTTGACTAGGTTTTCAAAGCCATTTCAAGTCTGTTTTTTGAATGACCTAAACCATTTATAAGGTTTCCAGCCGTTCCAAATCCAACCGTGCTATCCATTTGAGCTGATTCCATATTTAGATCGACGAATCAAGATTTCAAATGAAAATAGCTCAAAGATCGGGATGCTTAATGGCACCAACTTTAGTTTATGGAAGATGCACATCGAGGAATACTTGTTTGGTAAGGAGTTGCACTTACTATTGAAGAGAAATCTAGATTCCATGAAGGAGGATGAGTGGGAGTTGCTTGATCAAAAAGCTCTCTGAGCTATTAGGATGACACTGACAAAGTATGTTGCCTTTAATATGAAGCACATGACAACCACCAAGTCTCTTATGGATGCGCTCTCCAACATGTATGAGCAGCCATTAGTCCCCAATAAGGTGCACTTAATGAAGAAGTTATTTACCATAAACATGTCCACCAAGTGAAAGTTTTAGTAGACATCTAAATAATTTCAACAAACTGTCAGATCAACTCGCCTTAGTAGAAATCAAGTTTGATAGTGAGATTCGTGCCTTACTGGTTCTTAGTTAGTTTCCTGAGAGTTTGAAAGGTATTGATACTATGATCAGTAGTTTCGCAGGAAAATTAAAGCTAAATTTTAATGAAGTAGTCAGCATGATTTTGACAGAAGAGATCAGGATGTCAAACATTACTTCCACTTCAAGTTCAGCATTGAATATGGAAAGTCGAGGGAGAGATTCATGGAAAGGAAGCACGCATGGCCGATCAAACAATCGCGAAAAATCTAGGTCCAGCCGATCCAAATCTAGAAATCCCAAAGGTTCCCATGGCACAAAGAATATTGAGTGCTGGAACTGTGGAAAGTTCGGTCATTTCAGAAACCAGTGCAAAGGTCCAAGAAAGGAATATGAGGTGAAGACATAAACAAATATTGCTTCAGAAGAAGGTGATATGTTGATGTGCTTTTTGGAGAGCAAGGAGTCCTGAGTCTTAGACTCTGGAGCCTCATTTCATGCCACTTGCAGTAAAGATTTCCTAGAGGAGTATATACTAGGAGACTTTGGTAAGGTATACCTTGGCAATGATCAACCTTGCAACATAACTGGAAAGGGAATTGTCAAGATCAAGATGAAAGGGTCAGTATGGAAGCGAAAGGATGTCACGTATACTCCAAACCTAAGAAACAACTTGATCTCAGTTGGTCAACTAGCAAATGAGGGATACATCACAACATTCCTTGGCGATGAATGGAAGATTTCAAAGGGTGCACTGCCGATTGCACAAGGTAAGAAAGGTGGAACGCTTTATGTGACTTCTAATGCGTGTATGTCTATTTCAGTTGCTACAAAAATTTTCGATAGCAACATTTGGCATCAGTGAAAGGGACTCAAGGTGATGCACTCGAAGGGAAAGTTGAGTGATCTACGGTCAGTAGAGATTGATGTGTGTGAAGATTGTATACTTAAGAAACTAAAGAAGGCTAGTTTCCAGACATTCACCAGTACCCCAAAGAAGGAGAGACTTGAACTAGTCCACTCAGATGTATGGGGACTAACAACCGTCTCATCCCCAGGTGGAAGGAATTACTTCATGACTTTTATTGACGATCATTCTCGGAAGGTATGGGTTTACTTTCTGAAATAAAAATCCGATGTCTTTGGTGCTTTTAAGATTTGGAAAGCAATGGTTGAAAATGAAACTAGTTTGAAAATCAAAAAGCTGAGAATCAATAATGGTGGTGAGTATGATGACACCGAGTTCAAGAAATTCTGCCAAGAGCATGGTATCCGGATGGAAAGAACTGTGCCAGGTATGCCTCAGTACAATGGTGTAGCCGAGCGGATGAACTGAACATTAACTAAAAGAGCCAGAAGCATGCATATGCAGTCAGGCTTACCAAAGTAGTTTTGGGCAAAAGCAGTCAATACAACAGCATACTTGATTAATAGGAGTCCATCAGTATCATTGGATAACAATCTACCAAAAGAGGTATGGAGCAGAAAAGAGGTGAGACTTTCAAATTTGAAAGTTTTTGGTTGTGTAGCATATGTGCATGTTAATGATCATGTCAGAAACAAGCTTGATCCAAAGTCCCCAAGATGCACCTTTGTCGGTTACGGTGAAGATAAGTATAGGTATCGCATTATGGATGATGAAAACAAGAAGGTGATCAGAAGCAAAGATGTGATCTTTAATGAAAATGTGATGTACAAAGACAGACACACAACAAAACCAACAGAACCCTCTGAACCAGCTCAGAATGAAACAACCTATGTAGACTTGGATGATGTCCTAAAAGGTATCAGGACACAACAACGAAACGCTAAGAATGCTCAGGCAACATATACCAAATAAGTGGTATATGAATTATTTATTTCTCATAGATGGAGGAGAATCTAAATGCTGTTATGAAGCACGTCAAGCGGGAGATTCAAGCAAGTGGGAGCTTGCAATGAAGGACGAGATGAAGTCCCTCAACTCCAACAAAACACGGGAACTAGCCAAGTTGCCCAAAGGTAAGAAGGCTCATCACAACAAGTGGGTGTACAGGATCAAAGAGGCGCATGACGGATCCAGGAGGTACAAAGATCGATTGGTAGTCAAAGGCTTCGAGTAGAAGGAATGAATTGACTACACTGACATTTTTGCACCGGTTGTGAAGTTAACAACAATTAGATCAGTCTTGAGCTTTGTTGCCTCATAGGGTCTACATCTCGAGTAATTGGATGTGAATACAACATTTCTTCTAAGTGATCTTGATGAGGAGATTTACATGCACCAACTAGAAGGATTCTCACTAAAAGGGAAAGAGGATCTTGTGTGCAAATTGAAGAAGAGCTTGTATGGTCTCAAACAAGCTCCCGGACAATGTTACAGAAAATTTGACAACTTTATGCACAGAAATTACTTTCAAAAGTGCAATGCCGACCACTGTTGTTACATCAAGAGGTATCATTCTAACTATATCATACTATTTCTATATGTCGAAGACATGTTAATTGCAAAACCAGTTAGGAGAAATCAGGAAACAGAAGTAGCAAATGTCAGAGGAGTTTGATATGAAGGACTTGGGTTCAACCAAGAAGATACTTAGGATGCGAATCTCCAGAGATAAGCAACAAGGAACGTTGCGGCTATCTCAGTCAGAGTATATTAGCTGTGTTTTACAGAGATTCAACATGGGCAACTCCAAGGTAGTAAATATGCCATTGGCCACTCACTTTCATCTCTCCAAGGATAAGGCTCCCCATATAAATGAAGAGAAGCGCTTCATGGCTAAGGTACCTTACGCCTCAGCCATTGGAAGTCTAATGTACGTCATGGTTGGTACCAGACTAGACATTAGTCAAGTAGTGGGAGCTCTCAGAAGGTTTATGTCAAATCCAAGGAAGACTCACTGGAAAGTAGGGAAGTGGATTTTGAGATATCTACGTGGCACTATTGATAAGTGCCTATGTTTCAGCAAAGGAGATTTGAAAATTTGAGGATATGCTGATGCCGATTTTCAAGGTGAAATTGATCATCGTAGAAACACAACTCGAAATGTGTTCATTGTTGGCACAACAGCTATTAGTTGGATATCACAAATACAGAAGATTGTTGTTTTATCCACTACAAAAGCTAAGTATGTAGCAGTGATAGAAGTCAATAAAGAAATGATTTGGCTTCAAGGTTTGTTAACAGAGCTTGGAATAAAGCAGGAAACAAATGTTTTGCACAGCGACGGTCAGAGTGCGATACATTTGGCAAAGAACTCTACATTTCATTCCAAAACCATACACATTGAATTATGTTATCATTTCGTCAGATCTCTGTTAGAGGATGGAGTGTTGACACTGGAAAAAATTCAAGGTAGCCGGAATTCGGCAAATATGTTAACAAAGGTGGTGACTTCAGAGAAGCTGAAGTTGTGCTCAACTTCAATTGGTCTTCATGCTTGAAGAAAGATTTGAGCACATCATTATCTATATACTGGTTGAGATAGTATCTCTGTCTTCATGTTTCAAGTGGGAGATTGTTAAGCTGAAATGGAAACGAATTAAATAGAAATGGAAAATTAAATGGCCTTGAACAGGATGAGTCATAGATGAAAATGAGCCGCGGAGGAGCCAGCTTTCATGTGCTGGAATGATTATGCCCGCATGCTAAAATAACCCATTAAATATCCCAATTACTCCCTTTTTTTCCTATCCATTCAATATAACTATATAATGAAGCAATTATATGTGAATGTAAATATAGTGAAGTGAGTGAGCAACAAGTGTGAGAGTGCTGAAGGTGAGAGGGAGAAAAGTGTGAGAAGAGTTGAGTTGAGAGTGTGCCTCCTCCTCTTGTTTTTCTCCCAGGTTATAGTATATTCGGTGTGCTCTATGGATGTAAGTCAGATTAGACCAAATCATGTAAATTTGGTGTTCTTATTTTTATTTTGTGTGTGATTATTGTTCCTAAATCCCAAACAATATCCCCTTGTTTAAAACCTCTAGAACTATTGGAAAAACTCTAAGGTTCACCTTTGATTATGATAAAGAAGGAGACTATTGAACTGCAAGCATAAATCTAGTTCCCCTATTTCCTACAAATCCAATGTTCTCTAGCATATTAAGCAAGTGTTGACTCCAAATTCTATCTGAGGTGCCAATGAAGAGGGAATGACGGTCCTTGACTAAGAAAGAGTTTTGAAGAAAAAAAATGAAAAATAGTGAAAAGAATAGATAACACTGAGTCGCCAACTTATTTTTTGAAAATATCAGGAAAATAAAAAAAAAAACCCATGAAATAGGTCTACAAAAGCCAAATTTAGAATTCATGATACATTTGTGCGTATGATGATCAGCCTTTCAACACTTATAACGACACCCATTGGCAAAATAGTTATTTCAATTACGAATATTGTGTTACCTTCAAAAGGAAGAAAAACAGAAAATAAAAGAAGAAAGACCCCTTTTGGTCCTCCAATTTTTAAATCACTATCTGAACACTCCAACATGATTTTGAGGAGTCCAAAATATTGCTCTAAAAGATATTGGTTTCAGAACCTTAAGTTTTAATGAAAATATGATAACAATGGTGATGGATGATAAAGAATAATTGGTTTGAAAATGTTGGACTTATATTGACGACTTGGAAAATCAAAGTTTTAGAAAAGTGGATCGGGTTTGTATTACAAATTTTTGAAAATGGTGAATAGAAAGTGTGAGTTTGGAAACATGTGTTTAGGTTTAAAAAATGTGATGAAACACATGAGTTTTATAAAAAATCTAGGGCTTCATCATCAACTTGCATGCACCATGCATATGCATCCAAACATATGCTCATATACATCCATACAAGCATGATAAACTTATGTATACACTAATATTCATGCACCAAACCCATACCTACATTCATGCGCGCCCACGAACACAAACATGCATGCACACATTATGCATATATCCACACATGCCTTTATGCTTCCATACATATAAATGCACCATGCATTCACATACTCACACACCCATCGAAGAAGAAGAAGAAGAAGAAGAGAGAGAGAGAGAGAGAGAGAGAGAGAGAGAGAGAGAGAGAGAGAGAGAGAGAGAGAGAGACGTACTAAGGAAAGCGTCTTGGGCTAGAGCATATGGGAAGAGAGGAATAAAAGAATGGAAGAGGAAGCAAGAGGGGGACAAACAGGGAGAGAAGGAGAAAGACTAGAGGGAGAGAAAAGAGGTTAAGAAAGAGAGAAATGAGAAGATTGAAGAGCCCCCTTTCCCCCGAGCCTAATTCCTTTTACGGATTTTATAGGTAAGAGGAGAGATAAGGAAAGAAAGAAGAGATAGAGAGAGAAGAGAGAGTGAGAGAGTGTGACACCTGCAGAAAGGGCAAAAAGGGGTGGGGGGCCTCGAGTTTCCAAAGGAGAAAAGGGGGAAAAGAGAAGAAAAGAAAGAAAGAAAGAAAGAAAAGAGAAAAAGAAATAGGGGGGGGAGATAGAAAGGGGGAAAGAGAGAGAATGAAAGAGAGAAAGAAAATAAAATAAATAAATAAATGATACTGCGGTTCAGGGACTTCATTTGAACTATACTGCGAGTTGCAAGGGACCGATAATTGAGATGATTTAAAGGAGACAAGGAGTTTGGAAGAGGTGTGGGAGGATATTTGTACCTATCATAGAGGAAATGGAAAGAGAATAGAGAGAAATAGAGAGGGGAGGGGGTTCAAACATGGTGGTTTTAGCACCAAAGGGTTGCAGGAGCCTGCAGGGGGAGGAAAAAGAAGATAGAGGGCCAAAATGACGTCGTTTGCCCCCTCCTTTATATTTTTTATTTATTTTAAAAACTATTATGCTTGTGCATGCCTATTTTTTATTATATTTTTTATCTTTTAGAAATTCAAAATGACACTATTTTAATATGTACGTGTTCGTGCCTATATGCACAGCTTACTCCATGCGCCAGTTTTATTTCTCATTTTTTTGAAATTTTTTTTTTTTAGTTACAAGTATTTTAATTTTAAAAATTAAATATTATCTTACTTTTTTTGAAAAAAAAAATTTGAAAAAAAAAATTGTATTATTAAAATAAAGAAAAAGGTATCTCGACTCCACCAAAAATGGCAAAGGAATGTTAGAAATGTCCAAAAATACCGCAAAGTTAAAAAAAAGTTAGAATTTTGCCTCGATTTTAATGTAAAATCCAAAATTATAACTTGACCCCTCCTTACCATTTCAAACTGTTCTAGATCACCCCATGTTGTCATAGTTGACAAAAAGAGAATTGAAAAGTAAAAAATGTTGAGAATATAAGAAGGCTTCCCTTAAATTGAGGATTGTTCCACCACTGAGTTTGTAAACCATGAAAGCCTTCATTTTGTAACCAATTGTTGTCAAACTTGAATGGATGCATGCTCTACAATATTCCTTTGCAGTGAGGTTATAACTCGACACACATCTGGTTAGTGCCTTTTGACATATTAGTGAGTTATGCGCTTCCCAATCACAAGTTATTAAGAATATCTATCTAGTTCGGAATGAATAGGGGGCTCCTTTTGTTAAAACATTGAATGCAGCTCCACTCAACAAAATATCAATAAGACCCCAATTTGAAATAAATTCCAAGACTTTTTCCATATTAGTGGTGATTCTCTTTGTTGTTGACCTTTCAAAAGGAAATCTTACTTTGTTGAAATCTCCGCATATATTAAATGACAATTTTGCCCCTATTTATTCAATTGTGATTGGATAAGTTAGAAAATGAAATTAATTTAATAAAATTAGTTGATAAAACTATTCTTTTGAGTAGAATATATATGTTTTGAAAATTCAACATAAAAGTGAATTAGACACCCTACTCTTAGGTGGACAACTCTAACTAGCGCGACTAATTTGCATCAACCAATTAACATAAGCACGATAACATAACCAAACTATTATTTCAAAAATTTTATAACTATATAAAAATAAATAAATATTACTAATAGTTTAGAAAAATACATAGATAATTATATTGCTACAAAATATTTGTTATATACATTTTTTAGGAAAATTAAATTACTAATTAAAAAATAAATATATGTAGTTTAAAAATCAATTTGAATCGGCCAACTGATCCAATTGTGGCTTGCTTACAGTATTTGATTGAATCCCATTTTTAATAACATAACAACTTGGACCAAAAAAAAATGAGCGAATTGACTTTATCAATGATATATATACCAAATTAATATAAATTTTATTTTTCTTTATCCATTTAACATTCATATTTTACATGTAGAAGAACTCACATTCAACTTTCTAATTTTGATTTATAAAATATGAATTTTGAAAGTTTAGTTTTTTTTTTTTTCTTTTGGTACACAATGTTTGATAACTTACTTGAATTTAAAAGTATTGAGCTATGTTTTATTTGTTTTATAATGTATTTACTTATTAAATTTTTAGGAAAATTACACCTAACAAACATTTCATAGTGTTATAATTATTAAGTATTTTTTACAATTTATTAGTATTTTTTTATTTTTTATAAATATTTTAAGAATTGTAAAACAATAATATAATTATTTTGTTATACTAATGTCAATTGGTTGATCCAAAAAGATTGGTTCAACTAGACTAGTCAATTCGAGAATCAATTAGGTGTCTTACTAGCTTATTCTAATTTTCAAGACATTACTGACTCACTCTAAAAATGAGCAGCGCAAAGGTTATCCCAAGTATAGGAGTTCTATCATGTAATATTTACCCCAAAGGTCATATCGTCTCCTCAAGGAATGCACTTTAATTCCAAACTTTGTGTAATCCTAAAAGAAATTAAGAAAAGAAAAGTTTACTGAACATGGTTTTGATTTGGTTCCTGGGATGTTTGAGATTTTTGCAATGAAATTTAAACTCTAACATGAATAAAGATAACTAATTAAATTACGAATTCAATGCCTAAATAATAAAAGAAAACAAAACCTACAAACATTCAATTAAATAAAAATGCTAACTTTGAACACAAGCCCAAATAAGATTAAATTCTAACAAGATAGAACCACTAGCTGCCCCCACCGACATGGAGCGGTGGAAAGGCATCAACATGTAAGAAGGAGCATCGGGGGTTCAATTCTAGGTAGATACACTCACGGAGCCAACGGTACCTGTGGATGGTGAGAATTTACTCCGTGAGCCATCAGAGACCGTGGATGGTGAGAGTTCGCTCTGTGAGCCAGCGGGGACCGTGGATGGTAATGGAGATGTGTCTCGAGGGTCGGGTTGGTCGAACATCCAATCGATGCACGGACGTCGTATCTGCATTCCGGACTTTACCTTATTAGTGAGACCTAGGGGGAGGACGCTGATTCGTAGGTTTGATGTCGTACCAGGGGGTCCGAAAGGCTTGTTGGTGACTGGAGTTCCTATGTAATAAAAAAAAAAGATAGAACCACTAACTTTAATGATTAAAACACCCAAAGAACTATTTAAATTCCAACAAAAACTCCAAATAAGAAAAGAAAAAAGAAAAAAGAACTGAATAATGACCCTAAAAAATATTAAAGATTCAACGCAAGACTTTAAAAAGAACAATCAAAACTGAATAATTCAAACCAAAATAAAATGTCAACCACAACTTTTTATTAAACAAATAAACAAAAGAAATGGAGTAGAAGAGAGAGAAAGATTCAATCTAAAACTAATTAACAATATTTAAATAACAAGAAAATCAAACTAACTTTTTAATAATGAAAATAGATCTAGCAATTGTTTAAGATTCAAATTAAAAAAAAAAAAAAAGGAGAGAGAGAGAGAGAGAGAGAGAGTGTGTGTGTAAATATTTCTCACGCTTAGATTACTTTAGTAAAACAAAGGGAGAAGAGTGCGTATTTATGTCTGAATTAGTTTACTAAGTGAATCGCTTAGATATTTGAGCATTTGGTGACAACGACCTGCTTAATTTCCACATATATTTTTTTTCCATAATATAATAAAATTCATATAATAAATCCAGTAGATCATAATCCACCTGAACCCGTGGGTACCAAGGATACATCAGAAAATAGCGCGGAAGCCTAAGTAGCAGGAAACATAAAATCATAAATAACTCATAATACCATATACACCATTCTTCGCAATACTAGAGTTACTATATCCATTGTATTTACATACATAAACCACCCAAAAGAGTCCTAGGGTCACTTCCCACAAAATCCATTTGACCCTATCACAAAATACATACCCTTTAGAGAGGGCAGGTCAGCCGTAACTATCACAGCGGAGCTTTATCCGTTCTCCTATCCAAGGCTCCTGAGATTTTTGTGAAATTTAGGGGTGAGACACCTCTCAGTAAGGGAAATAAACTAATACTAGTGTGCGGCAACATGAGTTCATCCATGTTATACATAAAAACATGTATAAGCATATCAAGTAAACATGTTTGTATCATTTCCGGGAAAACATGTATAGTTTTAACAAGGCATAACACAATAGATTTTCATAGCATAATTGATCTCATATAATAACAATAATAATAAGAAAACCACCCTGGTAGGTTAGCTGGTTATTGTCATGTATTACCCCCACATGACTGGGTTGTGTGGCCCGAAGGCGGGACCTGACAATGGTTGACTGACCACTGCCAAGTCAATAGTACAGTCTGTAAGTCCGATAGGTCTGCCAGACCTGGTCCGTACACCAGGGGAGCTCACATTTCTTAAAACCACATCAACTATCCGTCCTCACGCTACTCCATACAACAGTATTAACACAATATCGTGATGATCACGAACATATAGCATCAGCACCGTGCAAGTGCTAGCCTAAACCAAGTCAACCAGGTTCTGATAACATATAACATATAATGAAACTATGATACATGGATATTTCATACTATTAATTACCAAATCAATATCATCATATTGTTTTGCATATATATAAATCATGAAAAATCATCAGCCCGTACGCCAGCATTTCATATTTTACCACAGCTCGACACGTACGCAGGCAAATCATATTCCTAGCTCGATCCATACGCCAACAAAACATATCCATAGCTCGGCCCCTACGTTGGCAAAACATATTCATAGCACGGCCCATACGTTGACAAATCATATCCATAGCTCGGCTCGTACGCTGGAAAATCATATCCATTACACGGCTTGTACGCCGGCAAATCATATCCATAGCTCAGTCCGTATGCCGTCAAATCATATAAAATTCTCGGCCCATACGCCAATTTTCATTATAAAAATCCATATCTTTATCATATTCCCAGAAAACAATATTTCGTAATAAATTCTACTCATGCCACACGAAATAGGTTTCATGCATATTTAAACATATCATCCTTTACAGCAGTATTTCCCAAACATAAAGCATATATAAATATATTTATTTTCTTGAGATCAGATGCTGTAATAACATACATACATTTTCATAAAATAACTAGCTTAGTTTATCCCCTTACCTGATTCCTGAAAAAAAAAACCCTTAAAACAATCAACTCAACACCCGCTGAGTTTCCTGGTCAACACACTTAAAACAATATTTTTCAGAACTAAACTTTAGTATTTCTATGCGTACTACACTTTCTACAACTGTCAAGAAACCAAATACTGAGTAGAAAGTCTTACCTTGGATCTGGGATGAATTCCGAACTAGCCCCACTAACAATCCACTCCAGCAGATATGTAAAGAACTTCCCCAGGAGTGTCAAGGTGGCTTCAGATCATCGATCCGGCGAAGAACGAACCCAAAAAACTAGAGAGAAGGTGTAGGAATCGAAAAGGGAGAGAGAGAGAGAGAGAGAGAGAGAGAGAGAGAGAGAGAGAGCCTACGCGGAATATTCAGCAAAAAATGAAGATTTGGCCAATTTATACAATGGCCTTCGTCGACAATCCACATCATTTCATCGACGAGGTCATGAAGACAATTCGTCGATGAATTCATTCATCGTCGATAAAATTCAGAATCGTCCAAACCCGCTCTTGGTATTTTCTAGTCGACGAATTACACCCTCGTCGATGAGTCCAATATGCTGCGTCGTCGACGAACGCAAGGCTGCTGCCACCTTCTTATACTAATTTCATTTCCCTCTCTCTTTAATATTTAAATACCATAATTTCTCTAGGTCACTATAGCGGAGGTCCTCTGTGCACGGCTCCCAAAGGAAAGAAAAAAAAAAGCTTCCAAACCTACTCTCTAAAGCTGCTGCTACCTAAAAGAAAAACTACCCAAAACCTAATATCCTCTTCCTCCTATTCAATGCCCTCACAAGCCAAACCTAAAAAGCCTGCCTTTTTTCCCTCCTGCGCATGGCTTGCCAGCCCTAAAAAGACCTTCACACAAGCGCATAGGCTGATTCACATAGTCCTATCATTGAGCCTGCATGCCCCCTTCAATTTGAAGCCTTTATCAAAAACCCACATGCACGATCACGACTTCCTCATGCATTCGGCCAACCCATTCACGGTGGAAGCCCAGCTCACGTTTATGGTAAGCCCCTCCATGGGACTCATTAAACATGCATGGCTTCTTCACGTTGACCCGCACGATACTTCAACATGCATAACTATCAACCCCTCCTTCACACACGTACACCCACATTATATTCTTAGCTCCTGGATTCATTCACACACGCACACGGCTCACGCGAACATGTTTCGGCTTCCGAAAATTATCTTTGACACGTAATATCATTTAATGATCGCATAAATCGCACCTCTTCATGCTCACAATGTAGAGACTCAAAAATTTTATTTATGGAAAATAATAAAGGAAATAGAAAGGAAAGAATATGAAAAAAGGGCAAGAAATTTAAAAACAGTATCAGCGGGGGTTCGTTAACGAACCAATGGTCTTCGTCAACGAATGTCCCTCTAGGTCTCGTTGACGAAGTACATTTGTATCGTCGATGAGAAGATACCGAGAGTCATGGATTTTAGAGAAATTAAGGTTCATCGACAAACCAGCCTCCTCACCGACGAAGTGTCTTCATGGGCTCGTCAACGAATCACTTTAACTCATCAACGAAGCCTGGCCTATAAATAGGCCCTCCATCGTTTTCAGCGTGATTTCTCTCTCTCTCTCTCTCTCTCTCTCTCTCTCTCTCTCTCTCTCTCTCTCTCTCACTCTCTCTATCTATCTCTCTCTCTCTCTATCCTATGGCCCTAACTCCCTCTCTCTTCGATTTTTGCTCCATCTAAACTCGTTTTGTTCATCAGAAGTTACCACAGGGTTCATGGGGAGATTCTCTAGAACTTAGCCGGAGCGGATTGTTAATTTGGAGTTCTTGTGCACCACTGCAAAATCAAGGTAAGTAAGGTATTTTAGGGTTTAAGTTTTTATTTGGAGTAGAGCCTAGGAAGTGTTAAATGAGAATTATTCTAGGAGATGATTTGATTGATCTGGGAAAAATGTGAATTTCAAGGTTCGAGTAAGGGCCGCAAGCATCGTTTTGGGGTCCCTACTGGCGTAGTTTCTGGTAACCAAGTAAGGGGAATAGGTTAAGCCAGTAGTTTTGTAAATTTCACTAATTAAAATGAAAAATATTTGTGTATTTATATGATTATCCTACGAGTATCGAAAGCCAACCGTTTAAACTAAGATTTTTGAGCCTAGGGCTGTGTTATTAGTTATTATTTTCGAAAATGGAATGGTTAAAGTAATGGATTTTCTCGATAAATTGTGGAGATAATTTAACTTGTATTTTCAGTAAATCTGATGATGAACATGAGTTGACTTATTATTTCAATAGTTAGATAGGAGTATTATTTAAAGGATGTGGCATGAGTAAAATGAATATACTAAGTTGAATTATAATATATGTATGACATGCTGGAAATAATGAAATGTATTGGGATTATACTGCATATGAATTGTTTAATCAGAACAGAATGTGAATGTTAAATTTCAAGTTATGGTTTAAGAACTCTGGTGGACCATAGTAGGCACAATACTGTTGCGCATGATTTCTGAAGAGCTAGTGCACCCATACATCTTAGAGAGAGTATGGAGACATGATGGTCGATTGTGCTCAGAAGGGTATAGTCCCCCTAAATTCTAGACTAGTATGGAAATAGCAAATCTGACTTACATACTAACGATGTTGCTACTAATTTAACTCTGGTGGGCCGACCAGGGTTAAGTTCAGCCTACGGGCCGCACAACCCGTCATGGGGGGAAGCATGATAGTGTTTATCCATTTGGCAGTGAGTTCGAAATGCATAATTGTTGATTTAACCAGTGAATATTATATAGCAGTGTATGTGAATTATCTGTGAATACTGAGTATGTGAAGACAGAAGATAAGAAATGCGAAATGAGATTATGTGATGTGAAATACTGAGAAATGTGAGAACTGAGATCATGAAGAGATGAGTGTTACGAAGATAACAGATATATTGTAGTATTATATTTATTTGGGGCGAGATAAACTCTCCGCCCGAGGGCTTGCCGAGAAAGGCGAGTGCCCTGATAGGTATCAGATGTAACCATACCGGGCTGCATAACATATTATGGCAAAGGGAAGCTACTTGTATGGGCGGGTAATATTTTCTATTCTCAGGAACCTTCGCTAAAAAATAATTGTGTGAATGTGTGTGAATATGAGACAAACTATCCACTTAAGGGTTTACTGAGTAAAGTAAGTGCCCTGATGAGCATCAGTTGTAGTCATACCCCGTTGCATAAGGTATTAGAGCAGAGGGGTCCTCTTTGTATGGGTGGGTAATCACCCCCAATCCTTGGGAAACTTTCGTTAATAAAATACGTTACATGTGTGTGAGTATATACAGGGAATGATTTGTAAAATAATGACTATATTTTGTACACAAACCCCATAATAGCCACACACTAGTATTAATCTATTCCATCTTACTGAGATATGTCTTACTCGATATGAATTTCATCTTTTTCAGGACCACCGCGTGATCGAGCTTAGTGAGCTCGAGGCTGGCCTAGCAGTTTAGAAAGAGAGAGAGAAGGTATAACTTTGGATATATTTTTGGGTTGTATTATATTTATGATTTTTGAGTTGTATATTTGTGAATACTGGATGTTCAAGAATACTTTTTTTGAAATATATATATAACTCTAGTATGTTATAAAGGATGTTATTTTATTTTTTTCACTGCGCAATTGATGTTATAGTATTAGATACGGGTAAATAGAACACGTGGCTCCCAAGCCCCACTTGGCAGGTTCAGGGCATCACACATGACCCGCGTACATTCTAATTTCAAATTTAATGTCCAAAAATTATCCTACAATAATACAACATGAGTGTCTGTAAATTTTTGACAACAAATAGGATAATTATCTTAAAATTATTGTGTGAGCTCAATGATTAAAAATTAGACATAATCAGCCATTAAATTAAAATTATAATCTTTAATGCATGAATTTAAATGCCTGATTATGCAACTTTGACGCGTAATCACACCCTCCAATTAACATTTTACTAGTCTCTAGCAAATAACGTGAATGCAATCCATGGCGATACCCATAGATACCAATTCCAAAAAACATTAAATGAATGCACATGCGACACAACCATACCATTTCACATACAGGAATATCACCAAATTACACACCAGCTCATTCATACACAATTCATGCAACTCTAAAGCAAGTCATTCATGCAATTTTCATCATTATATAGCCATTAAGAATAGTATACTCACATAGATTCAACCAACAATACAATTCAGAGTTAATGTAGTCGTATAAATTCGAGTATAAATAGGTGAAATCTCGAGGTATGTGTAATGTGTATGACTCGTTACACTCAGGATACTAGTGGACACCTACAAAATGGTCATTTTGACTTGGCCTAACTGGTATACCTTCAAAAACATTCAAAATGATGGGTTCACTTGTCATATGTGAGGAGGAGTGTTATGATCAACCATCTCACATATTGCAAGGAACAAACATTAAATGTGTGGAGTGGACTAGTCTAAAAAAAGATCTAGCTTATTTGTGAGGCGTCGAATCCTTCACCCTAGCATCTTCTCACATACTCGTCATATCCAACCAAGACCGCCCTACATCAACTTATTCACAAATCATACGTGAATACATATAAGGCATTAGGTGGTTGAAGAGTCTTCATATTTGGAGAACATTGGTCGTGTCCCTGACTTTTGTGGTAGTTTTGTGGAGTAAGTATTAATCTTTAACTTCATTCATGTGCATCTCTATTTCTTTTTTTTTTATTTCTTCTGCTCATTTTTCAATATTTTCCTTTTCATGGTCAATTAGGACAATCATTATACTTCTTTTGTTGTCTTCATACCACCCATGTGAATTAAGTTCGAACAGTAGTTTATGAACTAAGTCTATTTCTAGGGATGGCTCAGCCTTCATATATTAAGTAGACTACAAAACCTAGGTTTCTATCTCCTTACTAGATGTCACCTCTAAACTATCAAGTCATAAGCTGAGACTAGTGTACAAAGAGTATCCAGCAAAAAAAAAGAAAAAAAAAAAAAGGAAAGTTGAGTTTCATGAACTCTGAGCTGACATCAAAAACTCAAAAGAACGATAAATGGCTCAACAATACCTCACAAGGTTTCAAAATCGCCACAAGCTCTCTCTGAGTGCTCACAAGGAACCCTAAGTGCTACAAGTCACGTGAACTTGTACTTTCAACCTCATGAGATACCATGTAAATATAGGAGTTTATATAACCAGATTACACGAATGAACTACCAGTCAACCTACATAGAGTTACAATTTCTAAATTAGTTATATAACAGAAACTACACATAAATAACCCACTATACAGCTTAAGTGTGTAACTTTTAGGTTATATGCAAGTATGTAAAGGGTATAAGTCAGTGTTAATCATTGCCTAATCATCCATATTCAAAAAAAAAAAAAAATTAGTAACACCTAATTGCACATGCAAATTGTCTCCCCCCCCCCCCTCTCCCCTAACTAAAATGAAACATTGTCCTCAATGTGAAAGTATAGGGAGGTACCTAGGTGGAGAAGTAAGGGGAAAAAACTGAAACTAAGGAAAAATGTACTAGAAAATAAACTAAAAATAAAATAAAATGAAAAAAAAAGAAAAGAAAAACAACAAAGTATGTCTGGAGGAGGCTTAGGAGGAATTTTATCTGGTGGATGCAAGTCTATAAATTGAACCAGCGAGTCTCCAAATTTGAGTTGCCACAATGAATCATTCCTATTACCTGCACAAAAGTTAGCCTCAAATAAATCAATATCTTCTAAGGCATCAGACAAAACATATGCAGACTGTCTTCCTTGTTTTAAAAAAAAAAAGATCTTTATTCAGTATATTTCCCAAAAAAGTTGTCGGAGTAGTTACCTTTGGTTCTTCAAAAGGATCAACATTAAAATTTTTACCTGGTTCTTTGTATCAATCACCTTACCACTGCAGGGATTTGTTTCAGCATTGCACTCTCTGACATTTACTCCAGTAGGGAGTAACGGTTCCACGAATGCAAATCTCTAAGGATAAGGTACCATAAGTTGGTACTCCTTATTAGTCTCTGCCTCTTCATTAACTGACTTCTTCACTTCTAGGCTCACTTCCTCTGATTTTTCTTTGAATTCATCTATCTCAGTTGTAACTTTAGGTGTCAGGACAACTGTTTGTCTATCGATGAGTATCTTAGGTTGGGAAACTTCGTTTCCACTTCTCAAAGTAATAACGACCTTCGCTATCTCAAGAGAATCCCCTAAGACATCATGTACCTATTGATGTTGTTGTCGGTATACTTGAGGATTAGACTGAAGTTGTGCTGAAAATTCCCTTTGTTCTAAGGTACTCAATTGCGTGCTCAACTCATTAATGGTGTCCCGTAATGCATTTATGGCCTGAGTGTACTGGGTGTTAGTTGTGACCTGAATCTGCATGAATTATTGAAGAGTATCCTCAAGAGACTTCTCTGGTGAAGCAGGTGCTACATTAGATTGAAATCCTGGAGGTGCACAACTCTGATAAATTAGTTATGGCTAATACTGATGCGGAGGAGGGTCTAGATAATATCTTGGCCCATATTTACCTCCACCACTGATTGTGCTGAGAGGTTGTACTGCCATTGGTGCTTGATTGTATCGTGTATTCCATTATTGGACACCTTCAGGTAAGTAATCAAAAAATGATAGTGTCTGATCCAATTCCTTGTTGAAGAGTTCTCCATTGCACATAATCTGGGCAAATTATTTGCAATCAGGAGTAAGATTTGTATAGAAATAATTGACTAACCTCCATGATTCAAATCCGTGATGTGGACAAATATTTATCAGATCCTCGGACCTCCCCCAGCAAGTTTGAAAATCTCATCACCCTTCTGCATAAATGGAATGATCTGTTCCTGCAAAAATTGAATTCTTTATGAGGGAAAAAACTTATGCAAAAATTCACGTTCCATATTAGCCCAATTAGAGATAGAATGAGGCATTAAAGAATTAAGACACATCTTCACTCTATCCTTCAAAGAAGAAGCAAATAAACAAAGTCTAGTAAATTCATCACTTCTAGCACTAGGAAAAAAAAACGTTGCAAGTTAACTCAAGCTCCGTCAGATGCTGATAAGGACACTCAGATTCCGTCTCGTAGAACTAAGGTATCAATGACGTCCTCCCACGATGAATCATGAAATTAAGTGCATTATTAGGTAAAACAGTGTAAGATGGTGCAATGGTGCAAGTAGGCTGCACAAAATCTATAAGATTGTGTGGTGCAGGTGCAGCCATATTTTCTTCAAAACTCTTTTTTTTTTCTTTTTCCTCTTTTTTTTTCATGAGAAGAATTAAAATAACGATAAAAACACTAGTTTGAAACTAAAACTGACATTTCTCGGCAATGGCGCCAAAAATATGACTCAATCTAAAAATGAGCAGCGCAAAGGCTATCCCAAGTATAGGAGTTTTGTCATGTAATATTTAGCCCAAAGGTTAGATCGTCTCCTCAGGGAATGCAGTTTAATTCCAAAATTTGTGTAATCCCAAAATAAATTAAAAAAAGAAAAGTATACTCAACATGGTTCAGATTCGGTTTCTGGGATGTTTGGGATTTTTACAATGAAATTTAAACTCTAACATGAATAAAAATAACTAATTAAATGCCAGATCCAATTCCGAACTAATGAAAGAAAATAAACCCTGCAAACATTCAATTAAATAAAAATGCTAACTTTGAACACAAGCCCAAACAAGATTAAATTCTAACAAGATAGAACCACTAACTTTAATGATAAAAACACCCAAAGAATTATTTAAATTCCAACAACTACTCCAAATAAGAAAAAAAAAATTGAATAATGACCCAAACAAATATTAAAGATTCAACGCAAGACTTTAGAAAGAACAATCTAAACAGAATAATTCAACCCAAAATAAATTCCAACCACGGCTTTTTATTAAACAAATAAACTAAAGAAAGGGAGTAGAAGAAATAGAAATATTCAATTTAAAACTAATTAACAATATTTAAATAACAAGAAAATCAAACTAACTTTTTAACGATGAAAATAGATCTAGCAATTGTTTAAGATTCAAATAAAAAATAAGGAGAGAGAGAGAGAGGACAAGTCGTGTGAGTTGGGGAGGTCCTCTGCGCACGGCTCCCTTAGGAAAGAAAAAAAAAAGCTTCCAACCCTATTCTCTAAAGTTGTTGCTACCTAAAAGAAAAACTACCCGAAACCTAATATCCTCCTCCTCCTATTCAATGCCCTCAAAAGCCAAACCTAAAAAGTCTGTGTTTTTTTCCTCCTGCGCATAGCTTGCCAGCGCCCAAAAGACCTTCACGCATGTGCATGGGCTGATTCACGTAGTCCCATCACTGAGCCCGCATGCCCCCTTCAGTTTGAAGCCTTTATTCAAAGCCCACACACATGATCACAGCTTCTTTATGCATTTGGCCAGCCCATTCACGGTCGAAGCCCAGCTTACGTTCACGGTAAGCCCCTCCACGAGACCTATTAAACATGCATGGCTTCTTCACGTTCACCCGCATGATACTTCCAAATGCATGACCGTTAACCCCTCCTTCACACATGTACACCCACATAATATGCTTAGCTCCTGGATTCATTCACACACGCACACAGCTCACACGAACACGACTGGCCTTCCGAAAATTATCTTTGACGCGTAATCTCATTTAATGATCACGTACATGGCACCTCTTCATGCTCACGACCCGCGTACATTCTAATTTCAAATTTAATGTCCAAAAAATATCCTACAATAATAAAACACGAGTGTTTGTAAATTTTCGGTAACAAATAAGATAATTATCTTAAAATTATCGTGTGAGCTCCATGATTAAAATATTAGACATAATCGAGCATTTAATTAAAATTATGATCTTTAATGCATAAATTTAAATGTCTAATTACGCAACTTTAACACGTAATCAATTACACTAACCAATTTTTTCTATATAATTTATTCAATTAATGTCATTTTAAAATTTTATTTCATTAAGGGTAACATTTTTTTCACATAATTAACGATTAACTAACGACTAACTAGCAGAAGGTTCATTTTGTGAATAAATTTAAATATCAAGGATTTTTTGTTAGGTTTTTTTACCAAAAAAGAAGAAGAAGAAGAAGAAGAATCAAAGAATGGGTGTCATATTCAAAAAAATAAGGGGGTGTCGCTGGATTTTACCCTTCATATAAAAAAGTTTGGGAAAATATTTATTCATAAATTCTTTTTGAAGTGAGGATAAACTAATGCAATGATTTAAAAGCTAATATAACTTTATTCATAAATACTTTTTCAAATAGCTCCATTTCACATAACTTTGTTTCTTGAAATACTAATATAATTTTTTGTTAGGTCAAGGGATAACATCTTATTTTTAGATTTTGGATAGGTGCTCATTTTAATTTATTGGAGTCAAACTTTTCCACAATCATTTAAAATCCAAAATTTTGATTGATTTTTTAATCAAGTACAACCTAGATAATTAGATAGCCTAAAGAAATAATATCTCCAAAAAAATTTAAAAAAATTTAAAATATAGTTCATACTTATTGGATTTGAAAATCTAAATTGTCTAATCACATTATGTTTTACACCACCAATTAAATTTTTAGATTTTGACTGAACTCTTTGCAATTATTTTTTGAAAATTTTAGACATTTTTTGTGAAGTTTTAAAGCTCTTAAATGTAATTAAGTTGTAAATGAAATAAGATGAATATAATAAAATAAAAGTAATTTAAACTTTTACCTCAAGTTAAATGATAATTTTATTGATGGAGTAAAAATTAATAAATATAAAGATAATAAAATAAAGTAAGCACTTTGATAATATAAAGCATTAAAATATAATAAAAAAAGAAAATAAATTTCCCACCTTGAAAGCTTGGAATTCACTGTTGCTAACAATGGGAATAAAATTTTTTGGTAAGATTGAAAAGAATAACACATTCATAAATTCATATTTTGCCTTGAGAAAGTTTTACTTCAATTTCTTAATATGTGGATCATACACTGAATTATGTTATACATTACCTCAAAATATACATACAACAAAATATACATACAAGATCATATATTTATATACACATGAGGATCTATGAAAACAATGCTAGCTAGCTTTTGGCTAATTAGAGGATGACCCTTTTGTTTCTAAGCATAGGTATCCCTAGGTAATCTTTGCAAAAATGAACAAAGACTGAGGAAGGTGGGGATAAAAGAACATATTTCCCAGGGAATCGTAACATGGGAACCAATTTGTTAGGAGAGATGTCAACAAACAATTACAGTGGAATAATTTTTCTCCCTATATGTAAGCAAATATAATGTATCTTTACTTTTATACGCGTTGAAAATGATAAAAAAATAATAATAATAATCAATCACACCAAGCCACAAGAACACAAGCAATTTTTTACGTAAAAAACTTCCCCAGTGTGAGGAAGAAAAATCATGGGACCTAGTCCAATTGAAATCTCCACTATCAACCAAATAATAGGTACACAAAGTCTTTTCTAATCGCAATTAGATGTTACAAATATATTACATCAAGATATCATTGATCTTGGCATATGCAAAGAGAATTGGAGAGAATATATCAAAATCACGGTTATTATTCACGGACACAAATCCAAACTCCCGAGCTCAAAATCCAATCTCCACCATTCAAATTGTAGCTCCTTGAGTCGTGAACCTCTCCTCCAAATTTCAATGCGATCAGACCACAGACGAAGCGGGATCAGAGTTATGATGAAATCTGGACAATATGAGAAAAAACAAACCACATTTTTCTCTCTTTCTTTTGAAAAGTGACGGCTCCTCCCCTCTCCCCTCTCTTTTTATGACTTCCTTTAGGTTATCACACTAAAGGGCTGGGCTTTGGGATTTAATAAAACGAACTTGGGCTTTCCTCCACATGGAAGGAAATAGCCCAACAAATCTCCCCCTTCCCGACTATGTGGAGGGAATCATCATCCTGGTAATCCAACAACAAACTTCAAGCCTCTTCCTTGGTAGTGTCTTTGTCAACATATCAGAATCATTATCATCAGTGTGAACCTGTTCAAGTTCCAGTAACTTATCGCTCAAATCATTTGTGATCCAATAGTATCTTACATTAATGTGCTTCAATCTTGCATGGAAACTGGAATTATTAGGAAGATGAATAGCACTCTGGCTATCACAAAACAACACATACCTCTACTGCTTGAAACCAAGTTCTCTCAAAAACTTCTTTGCCCATAGCAACACTTTAGTTGCTTCTGTTGCTGCAATGAACCCTGCCTCTGTCGTAAAGAGAGTGATACACTTCTAAAGTCTCGATTGCCAAGCTACAACCACACCTACAAAAGTGATCAAATAACCCGAAGTAGACTTACGAGTATCCACACTCGATTCAAAACAAATCTAAGCTAAAAGGTGTTGGTGAGCATAACATGATAGACATTTTAACTTAAGAGGCTCCCCCTATCAATTTGAATTCTAGCTTAAATGCAACAAACTGCTTATACCGGATAGAGAATTATTTCATTATGCCTAGTAGTATAAGCCATCATTTTTAAGTTTTTTAAAATGAATATATTGGATTAAGATTTATTCATTTCACCATTCGACCAGTATAATCATCCCTATAGGTTACAGATGCATCTGAGAATATGTTTTAAGGCATAAAATAGAGTTCATGACCCAAGAAAATTCGATATCAAATCATAAAACTTCAAGCATAGGATATAATGTTCAGGGATTTTAGAAGAGCCTCAATATTCAATAAGCGTAGTGATGCAGATAAGTTTCTTATGCTCTTTTCTAGGGATGGAGTTGAAGTCCTCTAACTATTCGATGATTATGTTAGGATGAAATTTAATATATTTATTTTTCACTCATCCTTTCAAAAAGATTTTAATATTAATTTTATCATAATCATCTATGTACAAGGTTTTACTTGGGAAAATTCCTGTCAAAATTTCGGCAACATACTGATTGTAAATCAGACATTTTCACATAAAACTTGTACCTGATAGGTTCAAATAAACAATTTATAAATCAGTTCAAGGCACATGAGAACCTATATCCACTACCAGCATACAATACACATCACTACATCCGCCATGTAGGAGGCTTTCAACACAGGCATACAATCCAGTAGTAATCAACAATTTATGAAATATAAACTATCCATCAAAGAATATGCATAGTAAAGAGTAGAAGATAGTTATGAGTTCAGTGCAATGTTGTAATTCATAAAGGCATATGAGTATAGATATTATAAGATAATGACAGCATTTAATTTTTATAGTCATGAAAGAGTAATGCTCCCCCTCAATTAAGTACTCTACTTGTTTTATGTCATCATATGCTTTAAGTTTCTTAGCCAAGTGACTTAAGGGTATTCAATGATATAAACTTGACATTTTGATTATAGGCTTAACGGACCAAAAAGTCACTTTCTGTGTGCTAAGCCTATCTTGCCTCTTTTCTTATGAATCTCAATACGTGTGAGATGCACAAGTTGGAATGGCTTTGAGTTTTAAATGCATGAGCATAGGTCTACTTGAAGTTTATGCATTCATCTAGATTAAGACCTAGTGCGACCAACTTAGCCATTCAACTTATCTCTAAGTATATGAATCTCTAAAGGATGTGACTTAATGTTTTGAGAGCTTGTGAAGGAAAGATAAATAAATACTCTTAAGGATTTAATTTCCTTTAAGTTCAGAAGAGTATTCAAGTGAAGCAAGACAATATTCAAAATATTTTCATGCAAGTGAATATGTACAAACCATCTTACCAAAGAGCATCTAGGAGTAGGTGAATTTTGTGAACAATACTCTTTAGGGAATGGAAAGTGTCCTTAAGATACGAAGTAAGAATACTAGCCAAGGAATGGGTGAAACCTTACCGAATATGACCATGGTTTGGTAAGGATTTCCTATGGAGGAAACGGGTGAACCAAAATTAGAATATTTTTATATTTTAAGTTCAAAGAGAATATTTTGATTTAATCAATAAAACTTGAATCCTTTAGTGGTTGCCTCTAATCTTGATTATAGCATGATGTCTTATGAAAAGCACACTTAATATATATTAATTATTTATGACCAATAGTGCTTTAAACTTAGAGTGATGACTTGATTTTGTTTTAGACT
Source organism: Malania oleifera (assembly GCF_029873635.1). Taxonomy (NCBI): domain Eukaryota; kingdom Viridiplantae; phylum Streptophyta; class Magnoliopsida; order Santalales; family Ximeniaceae; genus Malania; species Malania oleifera. Next base: position 21,755,753 of record NC_080422.1, read on the forward strand.
TTTCATGTTCAAAAGTGAGTTTAGGGTATAGTGATATATGATATAAGATGGATCCTTATCACTCGATCTTGTGCAATGGACAATAGTGGCTTAACTTAAAGATTTATATTTAAGCATGGGTTAAGCATTTGGAATTATTTACCCAGCAATGATGCCTAGTCCATTTGGAAGTGGATTTTATTCAATTTTTGAATTGGCTTGCAAATCTTATTTCATTTTAAGCACTAATAACTTCCTAAGCCTACAGTCATCACAACCCCTAAACCTACAAACTAAGGGAAGATTTAAAATATTTATGTAATTTCTATTGGAATCCGATCTTCCTTAGATCCTAAAGAGTTTGTTTTGCTAATTATTCATTTCATTTCTTTTTCCATGCCTCTCGCACCTCTAGCTAAAAAATTAAACACGCTGTGCCCTTTTCTTTTACAGTGTAAGCAGGATTTGTAAATTCGTGAAAGATTATACTTATAATTCTTATTTTTGCTCAATGAGGCATAAAAAATTGTATGGGATTTATTAAGTGATTTTGAACCCTTTTTGAAAAGATTTTTAAGACCTGAGGGTTTTTCACCTCCCATTTTCTTCTTCTAAGCAGATAATTTTTAATATCTTCTTAATCTTTCTCTTCTCAATGATAGCATGATAATCTTTTAATTCTTTTAATTGCTTAGCTATCCCCTTATTCTCAATTTTCAAAAATGATTTCTGCTTAGACAACTTAATTAGAAATTTATTCATTTTCAATAAAGTTTTTTCTAGTGTTTCATACGACAGCATGCTTTCATTATTCAATTCGGCACATACGTAACGACCCAAAAAATATTATTATTATTATTATTATTAATTAATTAATTAAATATTATTAAGAAAATTAATTAAATTAAGAAATTTGAGGATTGTGGGTATAGATATATATATCTATATATATATATATATATATATATAAGATTATATAAAAGTAAAAAGTAAGGGATAAAGGAAAAAAAAAAAAAAGCTTAGAGGCTAAGCATCCTCGAACAAACAGAGAGGAGAAGAAAGAAAAAAAATTTCATACGACAAAACAGGAAGGAAAGGGGGAAAAAAACTCTCTTAGGCTTTCACGCTTACGCTCTCCACTCCTTCCCTCTCTACGATTTCGCAACGGATTCTCGCTTAATTGAAAATTCAAAAATACCACTGGACTCTATTCTCCGTCACCGACATTTCTACTGAAATGGATTTGTCGTAGGAGCAACATAGGCATATCTCCTGGGGTAAGGCAAATTTTCATTCTTACCTTAATTTTACTTAAATTTTAAGCCAAATTGATGATCGGACACCACCACAAGAATCTATGGATGATTCTCTACAAGTCTAATGGAGCAAATTTCTCGTGGAGTCGTTGTAGGCATAGCCCCAAAACTAGGATAAATGAGTTATTTAGAAATTAATTGTTATTTAATTATTGTAAATTAGGAAATGTTAAAATAATATTTTATTGGAGTGATTTGATTGAATCAGGGTTCAAGTGAACGCTGCGGGTACAATTTTAGAAACCCTGCAGGCGTGGTTAAGAAAATTAGGTAAGGGGGAATAAAATTATATCAGTATTTTATTAAGGTGAACCGGTTATTTTCGAGCATATGAAATTTATTATTTATCTATATGATTTTTAAAACCGCCTGAGTACTAGAAAATGATGATTTTGTTTAAGATTTATATTTGGGATAATTGCATATGATATTAAATTTGTGTGACATGAGAATAATTTTTCCTAATAAATTGAATATGAATTACTATGGTATTTGGGTTTGCATGTGGGGATGTTTGGAATGATTATGACATGATGAATGAATTGCTATGTTTGACTCATGTGTGGAAATGTATAGATCTGTTGGATTTCTATGTGGGAATATGGATATGTTGGATACCTGTGTAGTAATGCTTTGATGCGTCTGTGTGAACTGACTAGTGCGGTTATTCGTATGCATCTCAATATAATGTTGGCATGAGGAGGTTGTTATATTGCCTAGATATAAATCATGATATGACGTTGGCAAGTTGAGGAGCTCGTCATATTGTCATTTATATGGGGTAGGACATTGGCAGGTTGAGGAGCTTGTTCTACTGATGTACAACGGGTGGGTCATGAGTATTAGATACTGGTGAATAGTGGTGCCTGTGTGGGCCACGTGTCGTGGAAGTTGGAGTGGTGCTTGTGTGGGCCACGTTATATCCTATGTGGATAATAGCACTTGTGTGGGCCATGTTATGTATCCTGTATGGATGGTGGCGGCTGTGTGGGTCATGTTATGTACACTGTGTGGGTAGTGGTGCATGTGTGGGCCACGTACTGATATGTACGCAGTTGCTTTGTATGGGCCATGCACTGAGGACATTGGTAGACGAAGTATAAGTTGCATGATTCCTGTGTGGATGTGTTGTGCATATGAATTTAATTGAAATATAATAATAATAATATAGCATATTGTGAATGCATGTGTATGCATGCGGTGAGGTAAACATACCACCAGGGGCTTGCTGAGAAAGGTGAGTACTCTGCTAGGTAGTTTCTTGGTATCAGTGCAAAGGGATGCTACTTGTATGGGCGGGTAGACATACCGATCCTCGAAAACCTTCGCATTTAAAATAATAAAGATGTGTATACTGATGGCACGGTAATTTTTCACTTGAGGGCTTACTGAGTAAGGTGAGTGCTCTGGTAGGTAGTTTTTAGTACCAGAGCAGAGGGAAGCTACTTGTATGGGCGGGTAATCTTCCCTATCCTCGAGGACTTTTGCCTACATAAAAATTATGTACTTGTGCATATTGGATGTGTGTATGATATTAGTTTATTTTTATATACAAATATTAAAACTCATTTGTCACACACTGTTATAATTTATTCCACCCTTACTGAGAAGTATCTCACTCTAGTGGATTAACAACTTTTCAGGTTCTTTTGGAGATTGGGTTTTAAAGCCTAGGTTGGGATAGTTTTTTTTTTTTTTTTTTGTGGTTTCTTTTTTGGGTATAGTGAGATACAGATATATTTATACTGGGCTATGTTTTAAATACTGGTTGTGGATACGGATATCTGGATGTTGTAGTGTTCGTTTTTGGGTTGTTATATACAACTCTGGTATTTATTCGAGGTTATTTATTTATATTCCATTGCGTGCATGTTAATTATGGTATCAAATACAGGTGATTGGAACACATGGCACCCGAGCCCCATTTGGCGAGTTTCGGAGCATCACAACATGATTCCTTACAAGATATATCACAATTATTATATGAATCATTGCATGCTTGTTCAATAGGACTATCATAAAGATTATCAAATTATTCATCATACGATATGTTGTAATACTTTTCATAAGAATCTTTGCATACATCATTAACAGTATTATCAACAGATGATTCAGCATGGGACACAACACAACATTCAGCATAAGAATCATCAATCGAGCTAAAGGGAGAATCATATACCTCATTGTTGATTACTAGCTTATGATTTACCTCTTCCTGATCATATGAAGCAGTAAACTTGTAAGAACCTGAACCATAATATATGAATTTAACTAATTAAGAGAAGGGCGAAATTGGTGATTAAACAGGCTTCGTCGATGAAGCCAGAGTTCGTCGACGAAGGCTTTGTAGTTCACAACAACGAATTTCAGGTACTCATCAATGAGGAGAAGCCAAGAGGTTTCGGGAAACCGGGAATCTCAAGCTTATCAACAAGGTCACTATTTTGTCGACGAGCTATCTACATGGGCTCATCGACGAGGACGCCATTCGTCACGAGGAGTGGCCAAGTCAAAGGGTTATAAATAGATATTTTCATTACTTCTTAGCTAAGAAAACTTAAAATCTCTCTTTATCTCTCTAGAAACTCAACCTACTCTATCTCTCCCTAGATTTCTTCATCGTACGTTGTAGGAATCGTCGATCCGACGTTACCACAATGATCAGGGGAGGATTCTCTACAAGTTCTATGGATCAGATTTTCGTTTTGGGCATTTTTGAGTTTTGGCTCGAAATCGAGGTAAGACTCTGTTGAATCAGGTGTAATCCCAAAAGGGTGAATTGGGTATTTAAAAAATTCTTTAACACTTATTTACCGCTTAAACCCTTCTTATATATTTACCAATGAATTCTTGTTACTCAATTACTTATGTGTAAGGCTATCTAACCTATACATGCAATATACACAATTTAAATGCAGTGCTGAAAATAAAGAGTAAAAGGACGAGAGAAGACAAACACGTTTTTTACGAGATTTAGCCGACTTGGCCTACATCCTCGCCTTGAGCAACCACTCAAGGATTTCACAAAATCCCTGCTCCTTAAATTGGTATGGAGCTTCTCTTACAATCCGCGGCTTACAAGAGGCACAGCTCCCTCCTACTCTGCTGCTTACAAGAGATACGGCTCTCTCCTCACACACTGGTTCACACACCGAACCGTGTATACAATAGAATCTGAAAACAACACTCAAAACAATGCTTCTAACAAAAGCTTGTGAGTACAATTCAATTTCCTAACACATTAACATATGATTAAACTTGAAGCTCATGAATGTATGAAAACGATACAATCGTTTTATGTATGATATGCTTCAACACACAAACCCTCTTTAATCAAAACGCCCACGTAATGATATATTTAAAATGCTTTGGAGTATACTAGGGTTCTAGTTCACTTTGTAAAGATGCACACATATATCTAATGTGAACTTGATAAAAGCCTTATCTTGAATATTTTATCAATATATATAAAAAAGCTTTCTATCAAATATTTAATCCCAACTTGATCTTTGTAATATGTAAATGTATATGATATGTAATTCATAGAACAAAATCTTGAGTACAAAGTTTTCCAAACAAGATATCCCTTAATAAAATAGATATTTTTGAATACCAAGGATATATATTCAAGTGTTTTAATATATCTAAAATATAAATATTTTATCTTAATACACACTTGAATCAAACCATTCAATCAATCACACAACCTTAATCAAGTAATGATCTTGTTTAAAAAATATGTATATGTATAAGCAATTTAGTCATCAACCTTTTAATACCTAATCAAAAATAGATTTTTCAATAATATGCTCTAGGAACACTATTTATATAACTATATATATTTTGAATCAATAACAATCAATTAATAGCTAAACAACTTTCTCAAGTAATGATCTTTTCAAAAACAATATTTTATATGTATGAACGCACACAAGATCAAACTTTTCTAAAGATAATCAAGAACACGTAATGAGATGAGAAGTTCTTGAGAATAATAACTTGAATGATCAAACCTCAATACTAGATTGAAATACAGTTGAATGAATGAATGCCCTTTGATTTTCGGAATAGATTTGCCCAAAGAAGATGAAAGTAGAATGAAGTGTAGACAATCAGCTCAAGTTTCTCTATAATCTTGCAATAAGGTGTGTTCTTCTCTTGTTGTGTGTCTTCACTATCATTCTAGGGTATAGATATTCAGTATATATAGTGTCTTACCCTTAGGATTAATCTCAGTCGCTGGATCAATGAAATAGCTCGCGAGTTCTTTTAATAAAAAACAAGTTTTTAAATTTCCTGCAGGTTCAGGCGCCTGAGGGTGAAAGCCCAAGCGACTGAAGTTCCTTAAACCTTTGAAAAATCATGTTGGAATGTAGGGTCAGGCGCCTAAAGAGGGAAGTTCAGGCTCCCAAAGTGGGTTCAAGCGCCTGAGGTTCCAAGGTCAGGCGATCGAGGTGCCTCGGCCAACTTGCTGTATTTTCCCATTAATTCTTCAAGCTATCGAACTTAATCTTCAGGCTCCTAAAGAAATTCTTCAAGCTACTAAGGGTGAGTTCAGGCTACTGAAGTCCCCTTTTTCTCAATTTTCTTTTTCTAATTTCAAAATATGCTTTCCTCTTTTTCTTGAGCCTTTTATAAAACATATTTTCCATGATTTCAAAAACATTTCTAAGTCCATGAAGGTTCCCTAATGATATACATGAAATGCATGAATCCTAAAGAAATTCTAAGTTATGTTGAGCCTCAAATTAAATCATATGAAAATGTGAGTACATGAGTTCTAAATACCCATTCCCAAGATGTTCTTGAACTTTGCCGTTTGCATCTTGATTCTCATACTCTTTGAGTTCCATGGATCTTGCTAAGATTTGTAAGCTTTACTTGAAGGTTTCCATGACTCGTTATCTTTCCATGCATGCTTAATATGGTTCCTGTTCACAAACTCAATACACAGATCAAATACCAAGTGATTTGTCATTATCAAAATAGGATTTGACTCGTAGAGTCAACAGGCTCGGTTTTCAATTCTGATTTGGTAGTCTTGTAAGTAACGGGGTTGTGAGTAACTTTTGTACTATGGTTTGTAGATTTTGGAACTTGGTTCGCTGCTTAGGGGCCTTGGAGTTTGGGATTTGTCATTTGGGGAAAGGTAAAGGGATTCAATTTATGTTCGTTATTTTTGAAATTGGACTTGGTGGAACTATGGTCCACAATTCTATGTGCATTTTGGTTACTCATTTGGGGGGATCTAACAGGTAAAATTATCGGTTTTTCATGATTACAGTTTTGGGAAAAGGGGGCGACGGGCTACATCCCTGGTTTTTTTTTAAAACCGTAAGTATATTGTGATATATGTTGTGTTATATAGGGATCGCGGTGCCTTGACTTGTTTAAACTGTATGTGTTTAGAAAACCATGATTTTAGATTATCAAATGGGTGTGATTTGTTTGGTTATATGAGCATGCATGGTTGCGTTTTGTTGAAATGCAATAGGAACTGGGTTCCAAATTGTTCTAAGTACTAAAAGAGTGTTCGGATCTATATCTGAGGACATATGAAATCGCTGGCCATGTTTGGCAAGAGTGTCCGGCTCTATATCCGAGGGCGTGAACCTTACTAGCTAATCACCAAAGGGTGTGGATCTACCAATTTCTACCGGTACGATGCCATAGGAGTCTAAGACTAGCCATGGGCCGAGGATGCCGTGTAATGCGGGTCGGCTACGAGCTGAAGGGTGTGACAACACTGGGTTGCTTGATTATTGTACGTGTGTGTATGCACTATACTGGAACTATTTTGTGAAAATACTGAAATTGCATTTAACTGTATATGTTTTTTGTATCATGATAACACTCATATGTCACACACCGATATAACTTGATTCTTCCTTACTGAGAGGTGTCTCACCCCTACTATACGTACATATTTTTCAGGTCCTTCGAGTAACCGAAACTAGCGTCCTTGAGTTGGGAGCATAGTCGTCGGTGTACCGCAAGAGGTACTTAGGTAAGTACTAGGATTGTAACGGGTGGTCTTTTGTGGTTTTGGCTAACCCCTGGGTTGTGTTTTGTATTATGGATCTGGATTTTCTTTTATGTAGACTCTGGTATGGTACTGGATGTGTATAGAAAGAACATTTTTCGCTGCATATATTCTATTGTTCATGAATGTGTATAGGGTGCCTGGGAACCCCATGAGGTCGGACCCTCATTCATTGCCCTATGTATGGATGTTTTGTATGGAACAGGGACAGGTTAGGTTACTAATTCACCCCTGGGTCCCCTTACTGGGTTTGGGCGTGACAGTTTGGTATCACAGCTAACCAGGTTGTTAGGTCTTCTAGACTTGGTTAGGCATAGTTGTGTGTACATACCAGAGTATAGGAGGTTTGATATGGGTAAAGTAGGTCGAGGGTTGTTTTGTTGCTAGACAGGGACTCGTCGGTGGTGTTCCATGTTTTTCCTGGAATGACGATTTCAGTAAAATCATGGCAAACCATTCATGAATTCTGTGTCGGTGTGATAGGACAGACCTGGACCTGTCAGGTGGTAGTTAACATGATTAGTCGTAGATAATTGTGTTAACTGTATGTTTTGTAGGAGTACAAATAGGTTTCTATCGCTTGTTTACAGAATGGAGCCCAAGGACAACAACCTAGGAAGTGGATCCGAGGGGACTATGAGTGATGAGTCTCCTTTTGTGCCTCGAGGTTTGACGAGGCAAGTTCTACAGGATATCGGGCGGAGTGTCAGGAGACGCGAATGCTCTCCTACATTTGCGGGGTGCACCATTGAGAGGTTCACACGCATGCATCCTCCGACGTTCTTAGGAAGACCTGACCCAATGATAGTCGACGACTGGATTGAGAAGACTGAGAGAATCTTGGAGGTCCTACATTGCATAGATAGGCGGAGAGTCCTCTATGCCACCTTCCAACTGTCTGGGGAGGCAGGGCGATGGTGGACTGCGGTGAGTCTGCTGGAAAAGCAGAGGGCCGGTCATGTGGAGATGACGTGGAGCCATTTTAAGGAGGTGTTCTTTCACAGATACTTCCCGTCTTCGACATGTGACGTTAAGGCGAATGAGTTTTCTGTTCTGATTCAAGGAAATATGACGGTGCAGTATGCGGCTCGGTATATAGAGCTGTCCCGGTTTGCGTCGTATTTGATCTAGAACAAGTACGAGAAGACTCAAAGGTTTGAGAAAGGCTTAAGGAAGGATATCCGTAGGTTAGTGGGGATGCTTCAGATCCATGAGTTTTTGGTCTTGGTGGATAAGGCCACTGTGATCGAGACCGATATCCGAGAGGATGAGGTGGATCAAGAGCCAAAGAAGAGGTCAGTACCTTCTAGTTCTCAATCTGGGTCTCGCTAGGGATCATGGAAGAAGAAGAACAGGGGCTCAGGTTATCTCCAGAATGCTGAGCATCAAAGTTCTCAGATGAGCCTGTTAGGTGATTGTTGTACCAGGTGCCACAGATGGCATAGCGGTGAATGTCAGTCGTTTGGGGGTAACTGCTACAACTGTGGCTAGTCGGGTCACATGGCTCGGGATTGTCACGCACCGAAGCGGGGTACGCCTTCTTCGAGTCAAAATCGGGGAAGTAATCAGGCATTTCGTGGGACTTATCAGGCGAACACATCTCTAGCAAGGGTGTACTCGCTTACTCCAACGGACGCTGAGCATGCAGGGAATGTGGTGATAGGTACTATAATATTGCTTTAGAATAGAGCTATGGTTTTATTTGATTCAGGTGCAACCCACTCCTTTATATTTGTTAATTTTGTGAAACTGTGTGGGGTGGAGACCCAAGTCATGGATAAAGGATTGTATGTAGCTACATCATCAAGGAGTATATCATTCTGTAGGAGGATGTTAGAAGACTGCCCAGTGGTAATTCAAGGAAAGTTGCTACCGACGAATCTTGTGGTATACGACATGTCAGGGTTTGATGTCATACTAGGGATGGATTGGTTGTTCTCCAGTTATGTTGTGATCAACTATCGAAAAAGGGTGGTAGTGTTTAGACCTCCTGGGGAGCAAGAGTATGAATTTGCAGGATCGTGTGTGCGTTCGACGCCACAGGTTCTATCGACATTACAGGTGAGGAGGTTACTCTTGGATGGATGTCAAGGGTACCTAGCACACGTGAGGGAACCGCCGCGGGATAAGTTGAGGCTCAAGGATATTCGGGTGGTCAGCAAGTTCCCGGATGTGTTTCCAAAAGATTTACCCAGTTTACCTCCGGATCGTGAGGTGGAGTTTGTAATAGAATTGCTGCCTGGCAAGGCACCAATCTCTAAAGCTCAGTACTAGATGGCTCGAGCAGAACTTCAGAAGTTAAAGGAGTAGTTGTAGGAATTACTGGACAAGGGCTTCATTCGACCCAGTGTTTCACCCTGGGGAGCTCCAGTGTTGTTTGTGAAGAAGAAGACGGACGAGTCGATGCGTATGTGCATTGATTACCGTGAGATCAACAAGGTGACTGTGAAGGACCATTATCCTTTGCCTTGTATCGATGATCTCTTTGACTAGCTATAGGGGATGCAGGTCTTTTCGAAGATCGACCTACGGTCAGGGTATCATCAGGTGAGGGTCAGATCTGAGGATGTTGCGAAGACTGCGTTCTGAACCAGATGTGGCCACTACGAGTTTTTGGTCATGCCTTTTGGGTTGATGAATGCTCCGGAAGTGTTCATGGATCTTATGAACAGGGTTTTCCATGAGTACCTGGATCAGTTTGTAGTGGTGTTTATCGACGACATTCCGATATACTCAAGGAGTTTGGAGGAGCATGAAAGTCATATGAGGTTAGTATTACAGGTTCTGCGGGAGAAGAAGATGTATGCTAAACTGAAAAAGTGTAAATTCTAGTTAGATCAGGTTGCATTCTTAGGCCATGTAGTGTCCAGTGGGGGTATCTCGATTTATCCTAGCAAGATCGAAATTATGGTCAACTGGGTGAGGTTGAAAACTGTGTAGGAGGTTCGGAGTTTTCTAGGACTGGTGGGTTACTATCATCGGTTCGTGGAGGGGTTCTCTAAGTTGTCTGGGCCTCTGACTCGATTGACCAGGAAGGGGATTCTCTAAGCACCGACTGGTTATTGCTCCGGTTTTAACCATTCCTTCTGGGGATGGCAGTTTTGTGATTTATAGCAACGCGTCTCTAAAGGGCTTAAGATGTGTGCTTATGCAGTAGGATAAGGTAATAGCTTATACTTATCGGCAATTGAAGGAATACGAGAAGAATTACCCTACGCATGATCTGGAGTTAGCTACTATTGTATATGCACTAAAGATCTGGCAACACTATTTATATGGTGAGTAGTGCAAGATTTTTGCTGACCACAAAAGCCTCAGGTACTTTTTCACGCAGAAGGAGTTGAATATGAAGCAGAGATGGTGGCTTGAGTTGATCAAGGACCACGATTGCACCATTAGCTATCACCCGGGGAAGGCCAATGTGGTGGCTGATGCACTGAGTCGAAAGTCAGAGCATGCGGCAATATCTGCACTTGTAGCTCAGCATCACATCATGTGGGATCTAGAAAGGTTGGGTATAGAATCAGTGGTCAATGACCATTAGGCATTCATTGCTAGTTTGGTGATCCAACCGACTTTGTTTGAGCTTATTAAAGTCGCACAGGCCAGTGATGCAGAGTTAGTTGAGATTGTGGAGAAGGTACAGCAGGGGTTGGCTGCAGAATTTAACATCTCTGAGAAAGGTGTGCTAAGATTTGGGACCAGGCTATATGTTCCGAACGATGACGAGATCAGGAAAACGATTCTGAGGGAAGCGCATCGTTCATTGTATACGGTACATGCGGGTAGTAAAAAGATGTATCAGGATTTGCGCGAGACCTTCTAATGGACTGGTATGAAAAGGCAAATTACTCAGTTCATGGAGCAGTGTCTAACGTGTCAATAGGTGAAAGCTGAACATTAGAGATCGACAAGGCTGTTACAGCCCTTAGCTTTTCGGAATGGAAATGAGAGCATATTTCCATGGATTTGTGACCGAATTGCCATTAGCACTTCACGGGCAGAACGCTATCTAGGTTATCGTGAGTAGGTTGATGAAATCTGCTCACTTCTTACCGATGAAGGTTAGCTACCCTTTGAGTAGGCTAGCATACATATATGTGTATGAGATGCACGGGGTACCGGTGTCCATTGTGTCAGATCGAGACCCGAGGTTTACTTCTCGACTCTGGACGAGCTTGCAAGAAGCACTGGGGACGAAGCTTACTTTCAGTACAGCGTTCCACCCCCAGACTGATGGACAGTCAAAGAGGACAATATAGATCTTGGAGGATATATTGCGGGCTTGTGTGTTAGACTTCGGTGGTAGCTGGATACAGTTTATGCCACTAGTAAAGTTCTCTTATAATAATAGCTTCCGAGCAAGTATCGGGATGGCACCATTCGAGGCTCTGTATGGTCGGAGGTGTTGATCTCCTCTGTAATGGGATGAGGTTGGTGAACGTCAAGTGTTAGGACCTAAACTTGTGCAGCAGGCATCTGAGAAGATGGGTTTGATCCAGGATAGGATTAAATTACCTTAGAGTCGGCAGAAGAGTTATGCGGATGTTCGCTGCCGTGAATTGGAATTCGAAGTGGATGGTAAGGTATTTCTGAGGATCGCTCCGATGAAAGGGGTGATGAGATTCGGGAAAAAGGACAAACTGAGGCCGAGGTATATCGGACCATTTGAGGTTCTTGAGAGAGTGGTTCTGGTAGCTTACAGGGTTGCATTACCCCCAGCACTCTCGAGGATCCACGATGTGTTTCACATATCCAAGTTGAGGAGGTACGTGTTGGATTCATTGCATGTTATATGTTATGAGGACTTGGAGATTGGGGATACTTTAGCGAACGAGGAGGTACCTATTCAGATTCTGGACCATAAAGTTTAGAAGCTACGTACCAAATATATACCATTAGTAAAGGTATTGTGGAGGAATCACGAGATTGATGAAGCTTCTTGGGAATTGGAAGCGGAAATAAGCCAAAAGTATCCACAGTTGTTCTGAGTGTCTGTACATTACCCTATTTTGTATTGGGATAGGTGGTAAGTCTTGGGGAGTGTGTGTATTGTGAACTCTTAAGACGGTTTCTGTATGTAACCACGTATTCCTCCGCCATAAGTGAGGGAATGTATGCATTGTGACAGGGCTGCGTTGTAGTAGTCACCGGTTCATTCTAGAGTTGAGTGTGTGAGAATGAGTTTATGAATGAGAGATAGCATATTTTGAGGACGAAATTTTTGCATGGAAGGGGAGGTTGTAAGAAACCGAACCATGATATATGAATTTAACTAATTAAGAGAAGGGTGAAATTGGTAATTGAGCAGGCTTCGTCGACGAAGCCAGAGTTCATCAACTAAGGCTTTGTAGTTCTCAGCGACGAATTTCAGGTACTCATCGACGAGGAGAAGTCGAGAGATTTCGAGAAACTAGGAATCTCAGGCTCGTCGATGAGGTCACTGTTTCATCGATGAGCTGTCTACATAGGTTTGTCGACGAGGATGCCATTCGTCGATGAGAAGCGGTCCAGTCAAAGGGTTATAAATAGATATTTTCATTACTTCTCAGTTAAGAAAACTTAAAATCTCTCTCTATCTCTCCAGAAACTCAACCTACTCTCTCTCTCTCTCTCTCTCTAGATTTCTTCGTTGTACGTTGTAGGAATCATTAATCTGACGTTACCACGAGGATCAGGGGAGGATTCTCTACAAGTTCTACGAATCAAGTTTTCATTTTGGGCATTTTCAGGTTTTGGCTCGAAATCAAGGTAAGGCTCAATTTTCAGTTTTGATTGGGTAGTCTTGTAAATAATGGGGTTGTGAGTAACTTATGTACTATGGTTTATAGATTTTGGAACTCGGTTCGCTGTTTAGGGGCCTTGGAGTTTGGGAATTGTCATTTAGGAAAAGGTAAGGGGATTCAATTTATGTCGGTTATTTTTTAAAATCGGACTTAGTGGAACTGTAGTCTATGGTCCTATGTGCATTTTGGTTACTCATTTGGGGGGATCTAACGGGTAAAACTATAGGTTTTTCATGATTACAGTTTTGGGAAAAGGGAGTGACAGACTGCATCCTTGGTTTTGTTGGAAAACCGTAAATATATTGTGATATATATTGTGTTATAAGGATGGTCGTACCTTGACTTGTTTAAACTGTATGTGTTTGGAAAACCATGATTTTAGATTACCAAATGAGTGTGGTTTGTTTGGTTATATGAGCATACATGGTTGTGTTTTGTTGAAATGCAATAAGAACTAGGTTCTGAATTGTTCCAGGTACTGAAAGAGTGTCTGGCTCTATATCCAATGGCGTATGAAATCGCTAGCCATGTTTGGCAAGAGTGTCCAGCTCTATATTCGAGGGCGTGAGCCTTCCCGGTTGATCACCGAAGGGTGTGGATCCACCAGTTTGTACCGGTACAATGCCATAGGAGTCTGGGACTAGCCATGTTCCGCGGATGCCGTGTAATGCAGTCCGGCTTCAAGCCGAAGGGTGTGACGACACTGGGTTGCTTGATCATATGTGTGTGTGTGTGTGTGTGTGTGTGTGTATGCACTGTATTGGAACTATTTTGTGAAAATACTAAAATTGCATTTAACTGTGTATGTTTTGTGTATCATGATAACACTCATATGCCACACACCGATATAACCTGATTCTTCCTTACTGAGAGGTGTCTCACCCCTACTGTAAATACATATTTTTCAGGTCCTTTAAGTAACCAAAACTAGCGTCCTTAAGTTAGGAGCGTAGTGGTCGGTGTACCGCGAGAGGTACTTGGGTAAGTACTAGGATTGTAACGGGTGGTCTTTTGTGGTTTTGGCTGACCCCCAAGTTGTATTTTTATTATGGACTTGGATTTCCTTTTGTGTAGACTCTGGTATGGTATTGGATGTGTATAGAAAGACCATTTTCTGCTGCGTATATTCTGTTGTACATGAATGTGTATAGGGTGTCTGGTAACCCCAAAAGGTCAAACCCTCATTCATTGCCCTGTGTATGGATGTTTCATATGAAACAGGGACAGGTTAGGTTACTAATTCACCCTTAGGTGCCATTACCAAGTTCAGGGCGTGACAAGACTCCTCCTCTTTGCCTTGTCCATATCTCATGTCCAACTCTTCCCACATATCCTTTGCACTAGAGCATGCCATAATCTCAAGTAGAATATTAGAATCTAAAGCATGGTATAATAACTCCATGGCATATGAATTTGCATGCAATAAACCTGCCAGACCCTCCAGTTCATAGATTTTATGAAAACGCTCATTCTAATTTTCCAGTGGGTGAAATTTCCACCACAAAATATAGGAGGGCAAGTAGGTAATTGTCCCTCACCAAATGGGGATACACCAATGTGAGTCATCTCAATTTTTTAGTAAAAACGTTTAAGCCAATGCTACTAGTCTCTTATACCAATTGTTAGCTTTGGTGTATTCCCAATAGGGGGGTGAATTGGGTATTTAAAAAATTTATCCCTAGGTCAACCAATCTAGCAACAATATTACACAAACATGGGATCTTTCTATTTAATCATAAGCCCAATTAACATATGTACAACATATAATGAATTAAACAAAATACATACATGTACTGAAAATAAAAGTGCAGAATATAAACTGCGAAAATGAAAATTACACGAACGATAAGTTATCGGGGTTCAGTCAATACTGCCTACGTCCCTGCCTCTAGCTCGTAAGCCTAAGGATTCCACTAATGCTCACTTAACTGGTGGAGCAACACCGGTTATAACCAGGTCAGTTAGTAGGGTTGACCTTAACCTACACCTTACCAGGATGGTGCACCTAACTTTCCTAACCAGGTCTAAGCCAATCCGGGACTATTCAATAGAGCTACTATCCCTCTTCAAGCCCACACCTAGAATACAACAAATGTAAAATTTTACGTACAAACAAACACTTCTTACATAAGAAGATATGTACCACTATGCACAATATAATCAATGCACCTCAAGTATGTATGAACTACAAGTTCGGTGCTCTACGTGTGCTATCAACACTCAATAAGATGTATAATCTCAAATATGCACAGAGTGTTCTAACAAGCTAATCTTTGAATGCAAAGTATATCAAATCTTAATATCGGATTAGTGTTTCAAAGATATTATCAATAATATTCAAACGAACTCAAAAAATATTGTCTAAAATTGTATCAAGCACTAGAGTTGTTTAAAATCAAGCTTTGTAAAATATTTTGCACACAAAAATACGGGCTAAGGTACTTTCCAACATCTATGCAAGAACCACAAGCCTCAAAGTCTTCCCACACAAGATTTATCAAATAAAATCAATGGGAGAACTTTAAGCTCTACTCTCAATAATAAAATCAAACAATAAGCACAAAAAATGAGAGTATGAGCAAATGAGAATTAAGAACAAGCACTCTAAATATACTCACAACACTTGAAAGATCAAGGAAAATGAGTATAGGCTAAAATAGGATTTTTGATTTTGAGAGAATTTGGCCTTAATTATGTTTGCTAATCCTTGTTAATCTAAGAAAATGAACATGTATATATAGACAAGGGGAAATTTTTAACCGTTAAGGACTCAATGGGGATAATTAGAAAAGTTTAAAACAAGTTTAGAAAAATTAACCCAGTTTACCCCTTTTAATTTTCAGTAAAAATTAATTTAACGCGAGAGATTTGGGTGCCAGGTCTGAGGTTCGGGTGCCCGAATAGACTCGGTCAAAAAATCAATTTTTAAAGGTTTGGGTGTTCGAAGTCGGGGTCGGTTAGCTGAACAAAAGACAGAAACTTTCTGTCCGCAATTCGGGTGCCCGGGTCTAAGTTTGCTTGATCGAACTCATGTGTTCGGTCGCTCGAGGCCATTTTGAATGCTAAGTTCAGTCACCCAGGTCGGTGAAAAGGTGTCAGGTCAGGGATTCGGTCACCTGTAAATGGTACATTCATATTTGGTTTGGTCACTCGAAACCAAGTCAACCCGTTGACTTCTCAATCGTTTGGGCGCCCGAAGTGTTTTGAACACAATGGGTTCGATCGCCCGACCTATCACAAATTTTCCATTAAGTCCATTTTCACTTCAATTAATTCCCCTGATATGTTAGGTTATTTTGGGGACTTTGTGCACAACATGTAGGAACCTAGGGTCTTTTTCAAGTACGCCCAAAAACCTAGCATCGATCGACCGAAGGTCGATCGAAGGGTGCCCTAAGGTCATTTAGTCCGTATAGTCAATCTATGACATTTTTGAGCTTACAGATCCTACATGCATGATATTTAGTGATTATTATAAACCTTTGAAATGAAATTATTACAAACCCAAAATATATTAAAATAAATAATGAATATGTCGGGTCTTCACTTCTTTTTAGGTTACCGCATGTCATTATATGAACTTGCCAATAAGAACCTGCACACAAACTTGGCAACCATTAAATACCAAAATATTTGTCATTATCCAAATTGGGAATGACTCATAGGGTTAACAAACTCTTTCCATGTCTTCCTTTTCCTTATCTGTAGAAGGGCATTCCTTTGTACTCAGTCTAAATTGGGTAGCAAGAGGAGAGGTAACCACTTTAGTGTTGTCCATATTAAACCTCTAAAGTACTTTTTCAATGAACTCCTCCTATGACAAATATAACTTCTTGGCACTCCTGTCACAACTGATTTTTATGCCAAGAATTTTCTTTGCTAGCCCCAAATCCTTTATAGCAAATGACTTACTCAATTGCTTCTTCAACTGGTCAATCCTTGAAGCATTCCTCCCAACAATCAACATGTCATCTACATAAAGTAGTAAAAATATAAAATCATCATTAGAGAATTTTGGAACAAATACACAGTGATCTGAAGTTATCTTCTTGTAGCCTTGCTCCCCCATAACAGACTCAAATTTCTTATACCACTATCTTAGTGCTTGTTTCAAACCATATAGGCTTTTCTTCAGTTTGCACACATAATCCTCTTTCCCTTTCACTCTGAAACCCTTTGGCTGGTTCATATAATTCTCTTCCTCCAAATCACCATGAAGGAAGGTAGTTTTTACATCCATCTGCTTAACTTCCAAGTCAAGACTAGATGCTAAGTCAAGTACTATATGGATCGATGACATCTTTACAATTGAAGAGAAGATCTCATTAAAGTAAATACATTTTCTCCAACCGAACCCTTTTACAACGAATCTAGTTTTGTATATTGTTCGTGAAGAGACCTCATTTGGTTTCTTCTTGTAAATCCACTTATTCCCCAAAGCTCTTTTTCCTTTAGGTAGCTTCACTAACTCAAAGGCGTGATTATCATGCAATGACTGCATTTCATCTTGCATGGCCTCAACCCACTCTGTCTTGTGTTCATCTTCCATGGCTTCTGCAAAACACTGGGGCTCTTCCCCATCAGTCAATAACACATATTGTTCTGCTAAATACTAAGTGGAAGGATGTCGGTCTCTGGTTGACCTCCTGGAAGGAATCTCTGGTGGAATCTCTGGCACTGTCAACTGCTCTTCATTATCAACATCTCCCTAAAATTGTAAGGGAACATCTATGTCACCTCTACCCTGGTGGTTATCTTGAACATCTTTCTCAACCTAAGATGGAAAATTCTTCAAAGGAACTAGATCCACATCAGCCACACTGTCACTCTGTTGAGACATAGATTTTTTTGCCTTCTCAATAGCCTAAATTGTCTGATCTTCTACAAACACGACATCTCTGCTTCTCGAAATTTTCTTCTCAATTGGATCATAAAGCTTGTATCCAAACTCATCTTGACCATAGCCAAGGAATATACACTATCGCGTTTTCTCATCAAGTTTGGACCTTTCATATTTTGGAATATGCACAAATGCTTTGCACCCAAAAACACGTAGGTGATTATAGGAAACATCCTTACTTGTCCAAACTAGGTCTGACACATTAAATTGTAGAGGAACACAGGGTGTAAGATTTAACACATGAACAACAGTGCTCCATGCCTCCCTCCAAAAGGATTTTGGCAATTGGGCTTTGTGAAAGCAAACATCTCACTCTCTCAACCAGTGTTTTGTTCATCTTTTCGCTATGTCATTCAATTAAGGAGTTTTCGGAGCTGTCTTTTGATGTCGAATACCTTGCTAGCTACAATACTTATCAAATAGACTAGAATACTCTCCATCGTTATCATTCGGATGCGTCTTGGTTTCTTCTCAGTATCTCTCAACTAGGGCTTGAAATTGCTTGAACTCAGCCAACACTTGGTCTTTTGACTTCAGGGTATATACCCACAACTTCCTTGAATGATCATCTATAAAGGTCACAAAGTATCTAAAGCCACCAAGTGTTCTCATCTTCATAAGGCCACACACTTCTGAATGTACCAAATCAAATATCTCTGGCTTTCTCGAATGAAGGGAATTCTTGAAGGAAACTCTGCTCTACTTCCCTGACAAACAATGAGTACACCTTTTCAAAAGTGTACTTTTCAGTCCACATAGTAGACTTTTCTTCCCCAGTAAAGCTAATCATTTCTCTCTCATGTGAGCCAGTTTATAGTGCCACAACTCTGTTTTACCATTATCCTCCATCGTATTAACAATTTCATTGGAAATATTTTCATGCAGAACGTACAGTGCAAAGTGTTTCATGCCTCGAACCACAGCCATAGCACCCTTAGTGAGCTTCCACTAGCCATCACTGTAAGTGCTGCTATACCCTTCATCATCAAGTTTACCTATACAAATCAAATTCAAACAAATGTCAGGAATATGCTTCACATCTCTGAGAACTAAACCCATGCCATTATTTGTCTTCAGATACACATCCCTAATTTTGATGACTTTAACCAAGCCATCATTGCCCATATTTACAATTCCAAAGTCACCGGATCTATAGGATGTAAAGAGACCCTTTCTAAATGTAGTATGAATGGATGCACCACTGTCAATCACTCAATTGGTCTCATAGTATGCAACATTTATCATCTCACCATCATAAACAATGAGGAAATCTACAGAAGTGGTGGTAGCAACTCTATCATCACCATCTTTGTCATCTCCATTCTTTGTTCCCTTCCCTTTCTCATTCTTGTTTTCTTTCTTCAATTTCCTATAATATTTCTTGATGTGTCCCTTTTTCTCGCAGCGATGACACTCAACATTTGCAAACTTGTTGGACTTGCTTCTGCTATTATCTCTATTTTTTGGACATCTGCTTTTACTTCTCCCCCTCTTTTCTATAACCAACATCTCTAACTGTGAAGAGGATCCCTGTGTTTTTCTTCTCATCTCTTCATTTAGAAAATAACTCTTGGCCATATTCATTGTGATTACACCTTCTGGAGCAAAGTTAGATAATGAAGTTTTGAGCATCTCCCATGAGTCCAATAATGAACCAAGCAACCATAACCCTTGTATCTCATCATCAAACTAAATACTCATTCCAACCAACTAATTAATAATTCCTTGGAATTTATTCAGGTGATCGGATAAAGGAGTCCCATCCTGGTACCTCAAAGCCATCATTTGTTTAAATAGAAACAACTTATTATTTCTAGTCTTTCTAGCATATAGTTGTTCAAGTTTATTCCATAGAGAACGTGCAATTTTCTCTCCACTAATATGGTTCAAAACATTATCATCTACCCACTGCCTGATATACCCACACACTTGTCGATGTAATAAAGTTCATTCCACATCAGACTTTTTTTCTGATTTTTCAGCACTAAGCACCGGTAGGTAATAATCTTTCACATAAATAAGATCCTCCATTTTTACTTTCTATATGTGATAATTTGAACCATTGAGATTAATCATTCTATACATATTTGCTTCCATAACTCAAACTGCCAACCTAGCAATCTGTCAATCTGGCTTTGATACAAATTTGTTGGAAGAGATATCAACAAACAACCATAATGGAATAATTTTTCTCCCTATATGCAAGTAAATATTGTATATCTCTACTTTTATATGTGCTGAAAATAATATGAAAAATAATCAATCATACCAAGTCACAAGAACACAAGCAATTTTTTACGTGGAAAACTTCTCTAGTGTGAGGAAAAAAAATCACGGGACCTAATCTAGTTGAAATCTCCACTATCAACCAAATAATTGGTACACAAAGTCTTCTTTAATCGCAATTAGAGGTTACAAATATATTTCATCAAGATATCATTAATCTTGGTAAATACAAAGAGAATTGGAGAGAATATACCAAAATTGCGGTTATTGTTCATTGCACAAATCCTAACTATCGAGCTCAAAATCCGATCTCCACCATTCAAATTGTAGCTCCTTGAGTCGTGAACCTCGCCTTCAAATTTCAGCTCGATCGGACCACGGACGAAGCAGAATCGGAGTCTTGATGAAATATAGGCAGTATGAAAAAAAAAAAAAAAACCACGTTTTTCTCTCTTTCTTTTGAAAAGTGGCGGCTCCTCCCCTCTCCCCTCTCCCCTCTCTTTTTATGACTTCCTTTAGGTTATCACACTAAAGATTAGGCTTTGGGCTTTAATTAAATCCACTTGACCTTTCCTCCACATGAAAGGAAATAGCCCAACACAATTTTTGACAAGGCATCGACAACACAATTTCCTTCCCTAACGGTATGAATTAGGGTGCATTTCCAGCCTTGCAAAATGAGTTCACGACATTGACTAATCAAGCGTCCTGTAATGGTGCTCAAATTGGTATCCTGAGTGCTTGTCATCGTCAACACTGCTACAGCATCAACTTCACAAAGAACCTTTCTGAAACCGCTATCCCACGCCAATATCAATCCATATCGTACTGTGGCTAATTGGGCAACAATGCTAGGGCAACAACCAAGGTTTCTAGTGAAACCCGTAAGCCAGCATCCATTCACATCACTGGTGACACCTCCAGTGCCGCCAGTGCCCGAATTCCTCCTCGCGCAGCCATCAATGTTCACCTTCACCCACCCTTGTGGCGGCCGCTCCCATTAAACCAATGCCATCTATGTGTTTGAATCCTTTGTCTTTCTTGAAGAGTATGATGAAGCAATTGAGCTTAGGGTGTTTGATTTTTAAAGAGACAAGGGTATATATAAGGGCATGCAATCAATTCCAAGACTTGGGAAGAGAATTAGATGGCTAGTATAATCATATCCCATGCAATTTATTGGAGTTCCAAGCCTGATAAGTTTGTTTCTTCATATATATGTTTCCTAAGTGATATGGAAAAATGAGACTTATCCTCATCTTATTTGATATCTTCATATTAGTTTTATCTTTATGTGTGTATCTATGAATATATTTAGACCACCAATAAGCAAGTGACATGGGCGTGTGTGCACACACACACACAAATATTTATATATATGTTTAGACCATTGATAAAGTGACATGAGGGCTCACATATATAACTAGTTTTGAATGCAAGGAGTTCATTTGAAATTCAAAAATTGAATTGGTTGTGTAAAATATAATGTAGTTAGACAATTTAGGATTTCAATTCCTATAAATCCTAGGGGCTATCCATTTATTCATTTTGTATTTCAAAAATAATCAATCCAATTTTTAGATTTTAAATGATTGGCAAAGTTGACTCCAATAAATTAAAATAGGTATGGTGAAGCCAAAAAATATAATGTTATTGAATATCTTAACCTAGTAATTTCTCTCATCCTTGGCTAAGCATTTACAAATCACAGCTAGATTGCAAAGTTTCTTTCCTTTTCTTTTTTTTTAAGTAAGTCACAAAAATTTATATTAGTTTTTTAAAGAATAAAATGATATGAAATGGAGTGGTTGGTTTATTTCTCGAGATCTTCCGGAGTTTTGTTTGTTTTCCACTTATAATTGTTTAGTTCTTATTTATTTGTTTGGTTGTTGGTCATTGGTTTATTGGTTTTGAATAAGTTGGTTAAGTTAATTTTAAATTCTTGGGGTTTGATTTTGTTTTCCCCAAGTCTCAAGGTTGAAACCACGGTATTCCTCTACCATAAGTGAGATGTTTTCTGATAAAGATAAGAGGTGCCGCGCTCTTTTTCAAAAAAAAAAAAAAAATGGAACTACATTAGAATTGACAAAAAAGCATATATCTCTCATTCAAGAGAATCCAAGTACTAACATGAAATGTTCACATTGGCGAATTTCATAACGTATGTACAATAACTATTTTTAGTCATAAATTCTAATCTTATATTAGTGCATGCTTTCTTTTATATCAAATTCACATGTTTTGTTTAGAAACACGTGTCATGTACATTCTTGGGCATTGCGATATTTGTATGTTTGGTTTATTAATTTATGGGATTTATAATAAAGTAATTATTTATTTTCTAAATATCCTTAAGTTGGACAAGTAATATTTTGCTTGAAGCAATATTTTAGCTGAAATTGGATAAAATAAAATACTAACAATCAAAATTATCCAATCAAAATTATCCAACTTATTGAAAACACAAAATCACAAAAAAGAATAATTAAAGTGTGTCAAGTTCTTGCATATCGGACACATTATGATCTTTTATTTGACAACTTATGGTTAAAAATATATGAAATTCACTAAATAAATAATGATAATTTTTTAATTACACATATGCCCTCTCCTCACTAAAGAATTTCTCTTTTCCTCCATGCCCATTACAAAAAAATTAAAAAAAAAAAATTATTTTAAACATTCTAAGAAAAATACCAAATATTTTAAACAAGTGTTATTTGCCCCTGATTATTTTGCGGGAAGAACTTGTATTATTATAACATTAATATTAATCAATTAATTAACCAATATAAAATAATTAATTAATCAATCAATTAACTAATACCATTCTTCGGTCAGGTAAAACATGGCGGTGTTTCTTTTCAACTGGTACACGAATTAAATAGGAAGAACACAAAAAATATATTAAAAAAATTACAATGACCAAATTGCCATCCCCATTTGGACGCTTTCGCACTCCCCCTTTTCTGCTCTCTCTCTCTCTCTCTCTCTCCTCAGTATATATGTTTGGAAAAGTCTACGCAAACCCCTTTAACAAAATCTCATCCTGCTTAACCAGAAAGATCCCCTGAGGAGAGAGAGAGAGAGAGAGAGAGAGAGAGAGAGAGAGGTGAATATGGCAGGTTTACAAAGATCGGCAGTTTCGTTCAGGAGGCAAGGCTCGTCGGGATTGGTATGGGACGACAAGCTGCTCTCAGGTGAATTGAACCAGACGAAGCCAAAGGATCAAGATGAGCAGGAAGGCCCTCATCGGAAAATGGAAGCCAAGCCTTCCAGAACCACGGGATCAACCAACACGATTGATCGCAGCCGATCCGGACGCGCGTTCCACGGCGGTAAGGTCTCGCCGGCGATAGAGCCGCCTTCTCCGAAATTCTCGGCGTGCGGCTGCTGCACCGCCTTCGGGAAACCGGCGGCCAGAGCTCGTCCAGCGAAGGCCGGAAAGCGTAGATCATAATAGTATTTCCCGGCGGCGAAGGCGGCGGTCTCCCGGAACGGCGGATGGTATGAGGATTGGGCGGAGACGTGTGTTAGGTAGCTGCTAGCTTTGCTTTTGTTTTTGGTAGTATTTGATATAAATAGAAATGGGTTGGTAGAGGGAGGTTTAGTTTCATCTCAAAAACAAAAAATAAGAGTGAGATGTAAGATTTTTTAAACAATTAAATTAGAAATTAGAATTACTAAAAAGCATGATGCAGTATTTTCTTTTCGATTTTCTGTTCTATTCTGTTTTTTAATTCCTTTTTTTCCTCTTAGCACCTCTCAGTATGGATGTAATTTATGTGCATATTGTTGCTTTGGCAGCTTGGGTTTTTTGGGGGAAATTAAGGATTTTAATGTACAAAAAAAAAACTCAATTGCCTCTCTCTCTCTCTCCAAAAAATTAATTGCCTACAGATATATTTTTCTCTATTCAGTATTGTATTTGGGAGCACAAAGCATAGCAACATAATATATTTAGATTCATGGAAAATTTAGTACCATTTAATGTAATTTTGTACTAGATTAAATGGATAAATATGATTTTTTTTTTCTTAATTGTGTGGTAACATTAATATAATGTTGTCGGTGGTGTATATGACATTGATCTTGACATTTGACAAAAATACAATGATTTTTTAAAAAATTTTAAAAATAAAAATTTTATAAACTTTCTCCTGAATTTTTAAAATCTCACAACGGGGGCAAAATTTTGACGGAAAATATACGACATCTCATATAACAAAAAAGATTGAGGAGCGGGCAAAAGCACCCTAAAAATTAATTATCAAAGAAGGCCAGGGAACTTTGTGTAACTTTCAATATTTTGAGGGATGTTTTTGTCTTTTTATCAAATTTTAAAAAAAAAATTAAAATTTTTTACTTTGTAAAAAGATACTGGATAACTATTTTAGATAAATTGAGTATAAATTATTGTTTGTTTGGTATCAATTTGAACAATTAAGCTCAAAAGCAACACTTTAAGTAAAATAATTATGATTCAATTGACTTTCATAGCCCATACAAAATGTCATTTTGCTCCAAAACTATTTATATATTTGTAGCTAGGGACAAAAAAAAGGGGCAATTGAAAATTAAGTTTATGGATTGGGGCCACAATTAGTTGTCATTATGAAACATTATCATTAAGGGGCAGTGACCATTTGTTTAATTGGAATTGCAATACTAATACTCTAAAATGCATCAGTATAATTAGTCCACACACAAAATTTTATGCCATGTTTTAAAAGTAACATGGAAGTTCAAAATTCAATGAGTAGATTGGTAAGTACATAATAGACGATTTTGACTTTCACCAAAATTGGTCCTCCAATTTTATAATAATAAAATTCCTAAAAATTAACATATCTGATACCACAAATAAATGGATGCACTTGTTATTTTTTGATTATGGATTGAAACACCCTTTGATGATTTCAGTCACCCAATTATTAAATCGAGCTAATGAAACTTGAGCCTATAAATGTACTACAATCACAAAAACATAATGAGTAATGATGAATAGTAATTAGATAAAGTTATTTAGCTTGTAAAAATTTCAAGCATCCTTAATTATTCTTTGATTTCAAGGATAGTATTCAATACGATAACTCATTATTATTATTATTATTATTATTATTATTATTATTATTATTATTACCTGATAGTGTTGCAGTTAGTGTATTAATTGTTGAAATACAATAAGAACCTTTGTAGTACTCATCAAATTAAATCCTAGGTGCTAGGAGCGTTCATATACATCCATATATGCATACATAAAAGTTCATCATAATTGAAGAGGAAAGGTAACTTGGATTGCTAAAATAAGCTAACCCACTTTGGAACTAAAAAACTAGTGCAATGTGATATGAGATCATCAAATTCAAAACAAACTTAAATTTAAAAGGAAGAAGAGAGAACAAATTTAAATTTATACGACTTCAAAACTTTAGCACCATCGCATGTATATGCCTTCATTAAATATTGTATTTGGGGGAATAGATCTTGGACCTTGAATTTAAATTTAGATGGGTCTGAACAAATTTCAATACAAATTTATATTACATTAATTTATCTAAATCCAATACAATTCCAAATTCGAGTCCTCTCCAAACATTGGGTAAGAGTTTCTATATTTATTTCAATCCTTTTACAACAGCAATTGCCCTTTAGCCTGTTAAGGTGTAGTTATTTCAATCCTTTTGTAATAGCACTTGTTCATGGCATGTTAAGATGCAAGGATCTTAATACTCGACAATCAACGCCAACAACAATACCGAAACAAGCACAAAAATCACGCCTTGAATGTGATTATACAAATTAAAAATAGGAGCATATTAAACTCAAAATCAATGGATATTCAAGTTCGAAACTTGACATCTCAATGAAAGCTCACGCAAGAGTCAACGATTGCTCACAGATTGATTACTTAGTAAACAATCAAAATAGCCTTCTTAGATTAAATTTTCAGTGAACGTGATTACTTTAAAAAATTGCCCATAAAT
Organism: Malania oleifera; assembly: GCF_029873635.1. NCBI lineage: Eukaryota > Viridiplantae > Streptophyta > Magnoliopsida > Santalales > Ximeniaceae > Malania > Malania oleifera. Next base: position 21,781,990 of record NC_080422.1, read on the forward strand.
TAAGCTTCTAATCCACAAATTTATTATTCAAAAGTTGTTACAACAACAGCTGATAAAATCAATCATGCAATGCTCCAAATCAATCATCTACTTTTTATCCTTCAAAATTTTCATTTTTCTTTCACTAAAATTGGTTATCCTAATCTCATAATAAGTTGTTAAATTTCTATCCTTATTAAACGTTTGATTCATTATTTCAATTAATCAATTTTCTTATTTTTCATTGGATCATCTATTTTTTAAGACTGATCTATCTAATTTGTGAAAATAAGTAGTCCCCCATTTTAATAGTGTTGAAAGAATTAGGTTCAAAGGATTCCAAGAGTGAGTCAGAACCTTTAGGCAATGGAGGCTATTCAATATACCTTAAATTGTTATGCTATAATATATATATATATATATATATATATATATATATATATTAATTCTTAGAAGCATTTGTGCAAGCATCTTCATAGGTTCAGCCATCTTCTTAGTTCAAAGGTTAATGTTGATTGGGGAAATTTTTTGTAGTTTAATCAACATATAAATTTCAAGTAATTAGAGACTTAATTATAGGAATTGTGAGTTTGTCATATTTTCAAGTTCAATGAGTTTGAGTTAAATACAGTAAACGTTGCACTTGCTTCAAAATTAGCTTTGACAATTAATCATACTGCTTAGGTTGTTGCTATGTGACCTGAAGGTCACGGGTTTGAGGCGTGGAAGCACCCTCTTGCAAAAATACAAGATAAGATTGCGTACTATAGATCTACTATTGTCCGCCCCTTCTCCGGACCCTGCATACGCAGGAGCTTTGTACACCAACTGGGCAGTCTTTTTTTTCTTTTTTTTTGAATTGATCATACTGCCTCTCTGATTAATAAAAGCAATTATAACTTGAAAATATTATACATCACATATCTCAAGTCATAGAGTAACTTTTGCTATGATAATTAATCATAATCATGGAAAGAATGACTACATACCATCACAATTTATCACCACATCTCATTAATCATGCATAATGTCCAAGGTAGATTTAGTATCGCACCATAACGTTCAAAGTGGTGCTATAATGACTGGAGTTCCTAAATTATCAACACACAAAAAACAATAAAATGTAATAACCAATAAACCTTTGCACTCCATTAAACCTCCAAATCAATGCCCACATGAGAGAGAGAGAGAGAGAGAGAGAGAGAGAGAGGGAGGTCCTTGCAAGGAGGCAGGCCTAGCTCTATATATTCACCTTGAACTAAAGTGGAGGGTGCGGTGAAAGGGTTGTAGCTTATAGGCGTGGGAGTGGGAGGCAGTGCACATGCAATGAGGCCACGAGGTGCAACGCATGTGCTGGTGGGTTTGCGCCCATGTGCTCACCCTAACATTCCAATTTCCAATGCCAACTTAATTATTCGGCTCCATGGATTAGCCCATGCCACCACACACACACACCAGTCGCTGTTTTTCTGTTCTATTTCTTCTTTCATCTTTTTCGGTTAATTTTTTCAATTTAAAAAAAAATTGGCCGAGCTACACCTACCCTACTCCTTAATTGGTTTTTGTTAAATGAGAGTTTCTTTCTTTTTTCCTTTCTCTTTTTTAGCGTATAACATGAGCATATTTGTGTCAACTGTTGAGGCATTATAATGACAAACATACCCACATCATCAACATCTATGACACTCTATTTCCCATGATGTTACTTTTTTTATTGATTGGATCCATGTGGGCCGCGTACATATATATAATCCAAAAATATTTAAAAACTTTAATATATATATATATATATATATATATTGAAATTTGGTTATTAAAAAAAAATGCAAATGTCCCTTCTGTTCCAAAAAAACCTTTCAAATCCACTCTTGACATTTGATTTACGAGACACACATGTCCCTTATTGAGTTTGTACTTCAACAAATGCTTGAGGTCGGCCGTATGTGTCTAAAATGATACTAAAAATTTATGTTGTGAATGGTGGTTCATTTCTTGAGATGACTAAGTTACACATGTAGAAGAACATAGTGCAACTTTCTAGGAGAAAATTGTCGATGGTTTGGTGTAGCTTTACTGAAACAGCCGACGGTTTCATTGAAATCTCAAACTTCTTCAAAAAATGCTCTCGATATCTCAAACCATCGACAGTTTCAAAAAATCACAGAAAATCGTGGGCGATTTTGTTTCTAAACTACGAAACAAACATTCAAAATTTGAATTTGAACGTTAAGTTAGTTGGTTTTTTGGGGGGAAACCTTTGAAGGAAAGTCTATTTATACTTATCTGAGTATATTGTGACATGAGAGTGAGTGTATAGTGTACTTTGATATTTCTTTTAGTTAAATTCTTGTATCATTGCTTCCATGGATGTAGTTTTTCCGAACCATGTAAATCTTATTGTTATGCTTGTTATTTCTTGTTTACTAGCTGTGCTTGATTTGCATATTGCGTTTTTATTCTCTGTACACCCTATATTCGATCCATATTATAATAATTTATTTTGTACTTACTTTTCTTACTCTTTCTAAGTGGTCTAGTTGGAATTAGTTCATCAAAATTTGCATCAATTTTTTGTGATATTTTAATTAATCCCCATCATAGATTGCATTTAAAGCTTCTACTCCACAATAATTGTTTTTAATGTCCAAATGATGAAAATCTAGTCAAAGGAAATAATCAACTTATTATATTTGGTTATAGAAAGTTATTTTATCTTTATTTCACTTTTTTTTAAAAAAAAAAACAAAAAAAAAAAAATACCACCTTAATTTCGAACTAAATCCAATCCGCTTAAATTGACCCAAAACTGATCCGCACATTAAATAAATCGAATATGATTTGAACTTTTTTTATCTGCGTCTAAATGACTCGATTTGGTCAAGACCTAGTCTCACACTCTCAACTTTTTGCACTACTATATGCATCTCTAGGCTTATCTTATACCCACATTCAAACTCAATGCTAAATGCTCAGTTTTTCTGTGATCAAAATAAAACTCTTTAAATTTATATTCTGAAAAATGAAATATATATATATATAATTTCGTGATTAATTATTAAATATTTAATATATTGCCAAATTATAATTTTAGAAACAACTTCAATGTTGTAAAATAAATTATTGATTTGATGGTAAAATAAATAATATTAGGGATGAGAATGACGAATTATCCGATCTGAACTGTCATAAATTCGTAACTTAAATGAGTCGAATATGGATTGTAATATTCTCACCCAATAATCCGCCTAATCCGTCACAGATTATCCGACCCGATCCGCTTTGTCAGATCTAATATGGAGGTTGGAAACCAATAAATAGAAAAAAAGGAGTTTCTTAAACTTTTATATAGGTGCTAAAAATTTTATTAAAAAATGACTTTTTTTAATTTTTAAAAATAAAAAATAAAAAATAAAAAAATATTTTTCGATAAGTAATAAGATTTTAGGATCTAATTTTGTAGCGCGATAAATTTTCATTTATCCTAAAGATTTTTATGTGCATTAAAACTTGCCAATATTGTACCACTTTTGGTATTAAAAAAGTTTATTTTACACAACTTGCTTCCCCATATGATAATTCTTCTTATGTTTTGTTTGCTCTATGCCTACTTGATTCAAAAACGTGATATAGCTCACACCTCATCCTTGACTCTGAGTGGCCCCACAAAAGGCCTCATTCAAAAACCATCCTCCTCCTGCCCGCCTATCTTTTGGTCGCTCACGGCTTTTGGCGCCTGCCATTTCCTGCACTTCATCTTCACTACTAATATAATATAGGAGCAAAAGATATTGTTTTTTATTTTAAATAAGTTTAATAAAAAAATATTAATTTTTGTTTTTAACTTTCAAAAATTTTAACAATATTTCCGGAGATTTATTAAAAAAGACATTAATTTATATTTATATTTTATAAAAAGTATAAATTTTTTGAGAGGATATTTGTGCGTTTTTTATAAAGAAAATTTATGTCCTTTTAGCAAAATGTTTTTGACCTTTAATATAACTGTGTTGGCCAAATTCAAAATATTTTTAATTTGAATTAATTTAATTTATAATTTTTTATTTTATAAAAGACACTTTAAATAGTCTTATTGTTAACAGTTGGATACAGGATTGTGATAAACTAGTTACGTGTTGTGTAAATCATAATATTATTTATGCATTTTATTTGAGACTAAATTATAATAATTAACATAATAATTTGAATACAAATTTCAACTAATCACTAAATAATCTTGAAAGATAGATATACAAAATCAATAAATAACCTTGGTGATAATAAATTATGATAATTATGTAATTAACATAATAAATTGAATATATATTTCAGATAATGCACTAAATAATCTTGAAAGATATGTTGTAACGTCCCGAAGAAGGGTTATGGAGTCACCATTAACCTGTTATTTACCTAAGTATGGTTAGTTCACCTAATTACTACTCGTTGATTGGTCTCTAAACTAATCTTAAGGTTAAAGAAGTAACAGTTTCAGTCTATTTTTATCAGAATTGAAATCAGGAGTTCAGTTATATAAGGGAAAGTACTAGCACCTCCTAAACACACATTCAACGAGTAGTACCTAATTAATCATAAATTATCACTAAACTGAATCTAGTGGTTTTTAATTAAACTCCTCTAAAAAATAAATATTAAATATTAAACTTTAAAAGAAAATATGAAATAAGGTGTTATTTAAAAATATCTAATAAGACCGCCAAAGGAGAGGATTTTATTAGATAAACTTCTCTCAGAAATAATATAAGTAAAGTCTGAAATACTTCTTTATCTATTGTTTAATCATTGGGATGCACGCACACAAAAATAGAATATATATATATATATATATATATATATATATATATATATAAAAAATAACCAAACAAATTCATCAAATTTGAGCAAGAAAAACCTTTAAAACATTTCCAAGTTTTTCAAAAAATTTTAAGAGATTTTTAAAAATTTTCCAATATTTTTTTGCAATTCTCTAAGATTTTTAAAGATTTTTCTCCATCTTATTTATTTATTATATATTTATATTTCCATTTTTTTTCTCTATTTGATTCAAAATAGCTCAAATAATTTTTTATATTTATTTTTTCTAATTTTGTAGTATTATTTTTTGTAGTATTTTTCTTAATTTTTAAAAATTTAAAAATTAATTAAAAATTAATTTTTAATTATTTAAATGAACTGGCAATTTAGGACAGGTCAACTAAGATTGATCTAGGTCAAACTGGTTTTACTCAATTGGAGAAAAAGGTGTCATGTGTCAACCAATTATGGCCAGATCATTTAAATAATTAAAAATTAATTTTTAATTTATTTTTAATTATTTAAATGAACTGGAAATTCAGGACAGGTCAACTAAGATTGATCCGGGTCAAACTGGTTTTACTCGATTTGAGAAAAAGGCATCATGTGTCAACCAACTAGACTTAGATGGTAAAAAAAAAAAGGTGTCATGTGTTAACCAATTATGGCCACACGTGTAGCATAAGTTTCAATAGAATATTATAGTATAAATTATCACTCAAACTGTGTAGCATAAGTTTGAATATTATGCATAATTAAATCTGTCAATTTTTATGGTAATATATATATATATATATATATATATATATGTATGTATGTATAAACAGAGATATGGTTTAATACAGAATAATGATATGACAGTATTTCCATTCAGAATTATGATGAGATAGATTTTATACAGAATTACAGCGTTCTCTATAAAACTATAGTACAGCATTTTATACAGAGTTACAGTGCTCTATATAGAACTACAGTATGATAAGCAATTTATACAGAGTTATAGTATTATAGAGATTTATATACAGAATTACAGTCTTATAGTTTTATATCTTGAGTTTGCGAAATGAAATCATGTTATTTTATTGTTTTAGAAATTGCATTATATGATTTAAGAACCCTGATGAACCATAATTAATCACGGTACTATAGTTTCACAGATACCAGTGCAGCTACACCATTGAGAGAGTGTTGGTGGTATACAGTCGATTTGGCCATTGAAGTGTAAAGTTACTCCCTGGAGTCCAAACTAGTTGGGTAGGAAAATCAAATTTACAGATATAGACACAGATAAAGTTATAGTTAACGTAATCTGGTTAGGTCAGCCATGTCTAAGTCCTACCTTCGGGCCGCACAACCCGATCATGCAGGGTTAATTCATGATGTTGTTTGTTTATCCATCCAGTGCAGTTCTTCTATGCATATATGCGTATTTACTTATACAGAGATATTTATATGTCATAGTATGATTTGAAAGGAAAGTAAGTATTTTGAAATATAATTTTTATATGCATGTGTACAGTTTTACATGATTCCATAGTAAAAGAAAATGGTAAATAATGAATGTATATTTGAAACACTAAAACTCATGTTGCCACACACTTATAATAATTTATTCCACCTTACTGAGAAGTGTTTCACCCCCAGTAAAAACATCAACTTTTCAGGGCCTACAAGAAACTGAGTCTAGGAACTCTAGGACGGTATCTAGACAAGCTAGCTGAGAGTGAGTGTTGGTAGAACACTATTTTGTTTATATCGAGATGTCTTTGGTCATTCTAGATTGTAATATATTTTGGGAGATGTTGGTACAAAGGTTAAGGGTTAGTACTCTAGTATATATGACGTTAGAAAAATATTTCGCTCTTATTGTTTGTTTGTTTAAATTAATTATGGAATGCTATTACCCTAGACCCCACTAGGTCCAAGTATGTTGCATGTATGGTATCAGAGCCCTAGGTTTCTAAGTTCTATAGACTTCAGCGGATAACAATACCAGAGTATAGGAATGGATCTTGATGAGGGTAGGAAATGGGTAGATCAGGATTCTAGTAAGACATTATTGGAGGACAAGATAGGAATTTGAGGTTTTGTCTTTCAGCCTAGAGGCAGAATTCTGTGGTCGTTTCTATGATTTTCTTAAAACAATGGTTTCAAGAAAGCCATGACAAACTATCATCAGTTTTTGTTTCTAAGCATCAAGACTAGATTTTAAATTTGGATCATGGACGTTAAATTGATTGGTAGCATGAGGATGTTTTTATGGTTTCTTGGTTAGATAAATGCATTGATAGTGTTATGATAATAGGATACTAAGACTATCATGTTCTATTTTCAAGATGGACCCCGAGAATAATAATGCAAATGCTGAAGGTAATAGTCATGTGGGGGCTTCCAACTTGGGTGCTAGCAACTCAAATCAAGTATTGCGTAGCGTTGCTCAACAGGCCATGGTGGAAATAGCACGAAACTCTAGGGAGCAAGGTTGTCCTCCAGTAAACCAAGGGTGCACCATAGATCAGTTCACTCGGATGAATCCCCTGGCATTTCCAAGAAGTGCTGACTTGATTATGGCAGAGAATTGGATGCAGGAGATTGAGAAGATCCTAACAGTAATGCATTGCACTAACAAGAAGAAAGTTCTCTATGCAACATTTAAGCTGACAGGTGAGGCCGAGTGATGGTGGTCAACGGTGAACTTCCTGGAGGAGCAGAGGCCAGTACCTGTAGCACTTACCTGGGGACTTTTAAAGAGATCTTTTTTATCGCTGCTTTCCCGCCTCCATTAGAGATGCTAAGATGGAGGAGTTTTTGAATCTAACCCAGGGTCATCTAACAGTGCCACAGTATGCTGCTAAGTTCATGAAGCTGTCCCTTTTCGCCCTATTTATAATCCCAGATGAGTTCAAAAAGGTGCAGAGGTTCGAGAGAGGGTCGAGATAGGAAAAATATGAGCAGGTGGCAGTTTTGCAGGTGCGAGATTTTTCAGAGCTGGTGGATAAAGCCACTATAGTAGAGACTAGTTGGCAGAGGGGTACGGAGGATAGAGTCAGAGGAAGAGGCTAATGCCTCCTGGATTTCAAGCGAGTACCAGTGAGGGGCAGTGGAGGAGATACGATGTAGGCCAACGGCAAGCAATAGGATACCGAGTCCCTCAGGGTAACCCAGCACCCCTTGTTTGTGCTAGGTGTGATTGAAGGCATTGGGGGGAATGCCAAATGCGGTCGAATGTCAACTATCGGTGTGGTCGGCCTAGCCATATAGCGAGAGACTATCAAGTGCCACCAGTTAATGCAACCATTCCTAGACAATTTTGAGGGACCAACCAAGCAACCCGAAGCAATCAGCAGATGAACACCGCCTCGGAGCGGGTTTACGCACTGACACCGAGAGACGCAGAGGCGACAGGTGATATGGTGACAGTTATCATTTTTATTTTGTCATAGAAAGCTGTTGTTTTGTTTGATCCAGGAGTGACTCATTCATTCATAGCCCAAGAGTTTATCAAGATATGTGAAATAGAAGCTCAGCCACTGGATGTCAATTTATCAGTGGCTACATCAAAAAAAACTGTAGTGGTGTGTAGGATAATACTTAAAGATTGTCCAATTAGTATTCAGGGCAGGTCATTACCTGCTAATTTGGTGATCCTCAACATGCATGGATTTTAGGTGATTTGGACATGGACTAGTTAGCTACCAACTATGCCAGTATTGATTGTTGTAAGAAAGAGGTAGTATTCGAACCTCTAGAGGAGCAGGAGTACAGATTCGTTATGGCGTGTGTGCACTCCTCACCATAGATATTATCAACTATTTAAGGGAGGAGGCTACTTCTGGAGGGATGCCAGGGGTGCTTGGCTTGTGTGAAGGAGGTGCCAGAGGGGGGATTAAAGTTGAAAGATATCCCAATAGTGAGGGATTTTCTTGATGTGTTTTCGAAAGATTTTCCAGGGTTGCCTCCCGATCGTGAAGTCGAGTTTGCTATCAACCTATCTCGGGGAGCAACGCCGATTTCTAAGGCTTCGTATAGAAAGGCGCCAGCAAAGTTGAAAAAGTTAAAAGAACAGTTGTAGGAATTGCTAGACAAGGGGTTTATTAGGCACAGTGTGTCGCCTTGGGGAGCACCAGTGTTTTTTGTAAAAAATAAAGATGGGTTGATAAGAATGTGTATCGACTGTTAGGAAACAAATAAAGTGACGATTAAGAATAAGAACCCGCTACCCCGTATTGATGATCTATTTGATCAGCTCTAGGAAACACAGGTTTTCTCTAAGATTGATCTTTGATCAGGGTACCATCAAGTGAAGGTCAAGGCAAAGGATGGTCCAAAGACAACATTTCAAACTCAGTATGGCCATTATGAGTTTCTGGTTATGCCATTAGGACTGACGAATGCTCATGTTGCATTCATAGACCTGATGAATAGGGTCTTCCATCAGTATCTGGATCAGTTCGTAGTGGTATTTATTGACAACATTCTGGTATATTCAAAGAACCTCAAGGAGCATAAGGATCATTTGAGTATAGTTCTTCAAGTGCTATGAGAAAGCAGGCTGTATACCAAATTCAAGAAGTGTGAGTTCTAGTTGGAACAAGTTACATTCCTTTGGCACGTGATATCCAGGGATGGTATTTCTGTGAATTCGAGCAAGATAGAGGCAGTAGTGGATTGGGTAAACTGAAAAATGTCCACGAGATCAGGAGTTTCTTGGGATTGGTAGGATATTATGGCCAATTTGTAAAGGGCTTTTCTAAATTATCAGGCCCTTTGACAAAATTGACCATGAAGAATGTAAGATATAAATGGATAGATGAATGCAAATAGAACTTTTAGGAATTAAAGCAGCGACTTATCACTACACCGGTACTAACAATCCCTTTGGGAGAAGGGGGTTTTGTAATCTACAGTGATGCATCTCAAAAAGGGCTCGGGTGTGTGTTGATGCAACAGGGGAAAGTTGTAGCTTATGCTTCTCAAATATTCAAGAAGTACGAGAAGAATTATCCGACACATGATTTGGAATTGGCAGTGGTGGTTTATGCGTTGAAAATTTGGAGGCACTATCTATATGAGGGTAAGTGCAAGATCTTCACAGACCACAAAAGCCTTAAATACTTTTTCACACGGAAGGAGTTAAATATGAGATAGAGGAGGTGGCTAGAGTTGATTAAAGATTATGATTGTACCATCAATTACCACCCAAATAAAGCTAACATAATAGCTAATGCGCTAAGTCGTAAGTCAGGAAGTGCATCAGTATTAGCAATAGTGATTTAACATCACAGCAGGATGGATTTAGAAAGATTGGGTGTGGAATTAGTAGAGGGAGATCACCAGGCACTCATTGCCAATTTGGCAATTTAGCCTTTACAAGAAAAATTAAAGCTGCTCAGATGAAAGATGTGGAATTGGTAAAGATTGTGGACAAGGTGCGGAGTGGACAGAGGACGGATTTTAATATCTCAAATGATGGAGTGTTGAGATTTTGTACCAAACTTTGTGTACTTGCTGATGCTGAAATTAAAAGAACTATCTTGGAGGAAGCACATCATTCCCTTTATACAATGCACCCAGGAAGCACTAAGATATACAGGGATTTAGGAAAGTCTTCTTGGTGGAGTAATATAAAGAAGGAAATTGTTGGATACATGGAGCAGTGTTTGACTTTCTAGCAGGTGAAGGCTGAACATCAGAGATCGGTGGGACCGTTGTAACCACTTCACATCCCCAAATGGAAGTGGGAGCACATTTCTATGGATTTCGTCACAAGGTTACCGTTGGCACTACGTAGATAAGACTAGGGGTGAGCAAACAGTCGGTTCGGCCAAATTCGGGTAATTAACCGTATTAGCCAAAAAATTCGTAATTCGGTTAAATAAAAGCATTAACCGAACCAACCGAATCGGTCATGGAAACTGAACTGAACCTGACCGAATTACCCAAATGGATAATTCGCTTAACCAATTTAACTGATTTTATTTAAAATTGATTATTATACAAAAGTGGAAGAAGAAGAAGAAGAAGAAGAGGAACCGAGGACTCGAGGAGGAGGAGAAGAGGAAGACTTACTAAGTTATTGGGGTCCGGCCGTCCGGGTTTGCACGGCAAGCTGGTGGCTGAGACGCTAAGGACTGAGACGAGAGGCTGGACTCTGGAGAGCCGAGCTGCCGAAGACTCGAAGACGACGAAGAGGCCAGAGGGGATTTGCTGACTCCGACTCTCCGAGAGGTGGTCCGATGAATCGATGACTCCGATGGAGGGGCAGGAGAGCTGCGGCCTGCGGGCATGCGCAGTGCGGGGCAGATCGGCAGTCAGCAGAGCGCAGAGAAACTGAGAAACCAAGTTGCCCGAGCCCGACGACCCCGACTACCCTATTATAAATTATATTAAAAATATAAAGTATTAGTAATTCGGTTAATCGGTTAACCGATATTTTTTTAACCGTTAACCGAACTGAAATCGATTAACCGAAAATTTGTAGATTTTTAATCGAACCAAATTTTTTACCCGAACCGAACCGGCCAATTTCAACCAGTTAATTCAGTTTTCACCGAATTATGCTCACCCCTACATAGGACGCCATTTGGGTAGTCATTGACCGATTGACGAAGACTGTCCATTTTTTTCACATCAGAGTTAACTACTCCATGAGTAGATTAGTAGAACTTTATATACATGGGATAGTTAGACTGCATGGTGTGCCAGTTTCCATCATATCAAATCGAGACCCACAGTTCACATCTCAGTTCTAGAAGAGTTTGCAAGGAGCTTTGGGTTCTCAGCTGACATTCAGTACAGTATTTCATCCTCAAGCCAATGGACAGTTAGAGAGGAAAATTCAGATATTAAAAGATATGTTACGATCATGTTTACTGAAATTTGGGGGTATTTGGATCCAAAATCTGCCATTGGTGGAGTTTTCTTATAATAACAGTAACTAACTCAAAAAAATGAGCAGTTCGGAAGCTATCCCAAGTATAGGAGTTCAGTTGTGCAATAATTAGCCCAAGAGTCAGGTCGTCTCCCAGGGAATGCAATTTAATTCCAAAATCATGTGAAAAGTTCACTGAACATGGTTCAAATTCAGTTTCTTAGGATTTTTGAAAGATTTGCAATGAAACTTAAACCCTAACTAAGATTTAATATGCACGAAAATAACTAAATAAACACTAGATTCAATACCAGAATAACGAAAGAAATAACCTTACAATTATTCAACTAAATAAAAATAAACTCTAACTAAATAAAAGCACTAACTTTAATAATAAAAATACCCAAAGAAAATATTTAAATGTGACAAAAAATTTAAATAAAAGAAGCAATTGAAATTAACAATAATAATGTTCAAACAAGAATTTAAATGCAAGAGAGAGAGAGAGAGATTAAAACAATGATATTAAATCAAACATGAACTCAGACAAAACTAAACTTTAAACATTCAAGAACTTAACAAAAAGCAAACAAAACTTTAATAAAATTAATCCAACAACTAATTAAAATTCAACAATGATAGATAGAGAGAGAGAGAGAGAGAGAGAGAGAGAGAGAGAGAGAGAGAGAGAGAGAGAGAGAAGAATAGTGGTATGGAGAGGAAAGAGTGGGAGAGATGCTTAGGTTCCCACAGGCAGCAAAGCCACTGTTGCTGCTGCTGCTCTCGGGTCTCCCGCGGCGCTGCCTCCCAAAATAAAATAAAACCCTACTCTAGAGCTACCTAAAAGCAATAGTATACCCTACTTTTGTCCCCCCCCCCCCCCCCCCAAAGTTGTTGTGCGTGGCTTTTTAAGCTACTTCTCTTGCCCAAAAAACTAAGGCTACCCACATGCCCCTGCTGCCTCCACATGTTGCGCACAGGCCTTCCGCTTCTCTTGCATGATTGGGTCAAATCAAGCCCAACACATAACCCACATATCCAGCCCTTCAAGGAATTCCTTCACTCATGATGCCAGCATCACATGGTCTCGACCCACTTACAGCCTAGCTCACATAGCTTCCTTGTGCTTCAATTTAAATGCCTAACCTTCAACTACTAAGCCCACTTCATGCACACCTTCACATTCACCTTCGGGCTGCACAACCCGAATTACAGTTTTATATAGATTTATATACATAATTACAGTCTTACAGTTTTATACTGAGTTTGTGAAATGAAATCATGTTATTTTATTATTTTAGCAATCGCATATAGTTTAAGAACCCTGATGGACCATAGCTAAGCATGGTATCGTAGCTTCTCAAATACCAGTGCATCCACACCAATGAAAGAGTGTTGGTGGTATACAGTCGATTTGGCCATTGAAGTATAGAGTTACCCCCTAGAGTCTGAACCAACCGGGTAGGCAAATCAAACTTACTGATACAGATACAGATACAATTATAGTTAACTTAGTTGGGTTAGGCCAGCCATGTCTAAGTCCCACCTTCGGGCCACACAACCTGGTCATGCGGGGTTAATTCATGATGTTGTTTGTTTATCCATCCAAGCCAGTTCTTTTATGCATATATGCGTATTTACTTATACAGAGATATTTATATGCTAGAGCATGATTTGAAAGGAAAGTAAGTATTTTGAAATATAATTTTTATATGCATGTGTACAGTTTTACATGATTTCATAGTAAAACAAAAAGGTAGATAATGAATGCATATTTGGAACATAAAAACTCATGTTGCCACACACTGATAATAATATATTCTATCTTACTGAGAAGTGTCTCACCCCAATAAATACATCAACTTTTCAGGGCCTACAAGGAATTGAGTCTAGGAACTCCAGGATGGGATCTAGATGAGCTAGTTGAGAGTGAGTGTTAGTAGAACACTATTTTGTTTACATCTAGATGTCTTTGGTCATTCTAGATTGTAATATATTTTAGGAGATGTTGATACAAAGGTTGAGGGTTAGTACTCTGGTATGTATGATATTAGAAGAATATTTTGCTTATGATGTTTGTTTGTTTAAATTAATTATGGGATGTTATTACCCTGGACCCCACTGGGTCCGAGTAGGTTGCATGTATGGTATCAGAGAATTATTTTATTTATATTGGTAGTAACAGTATATTATTTTGGGGATGTCACATGTCATTTCAAGAAATGAGCCACCAATCACAACAATCTCCACCTTGGTGAATTTCTGCACCTTAGGAGAATCATGAAAAAACATAGCCTAATGCTCCACCTCGACCTTAGAACCTTAAGTTGGGTTTGTCTTCCTTCTATCACTTGGAGACATGGACTAAATCCAAGCAACACCACTTGAACTTACCAATGGTAGCTTCAGCTTCTACCATAAACCCTAACAAAGTTGTAGATGCAACACCCGAAGACTTCACCCTAGACTTCCAATAAGACCTTCCCACAATAGTAAATACAAAAATTGCTACAAGTCTTATATCACCAAAGTCCCCTACATAGTCTTTAACAAAACTAACAACTAACGATTCGCTCTGTTGCCTGCTAAAACACTTCATTGCATAATCATGGAGGACCTTTGACATATCCCAGACATCACAGCCCGTCTTTGGGTACTGAGCGGTAGACATTTCATATTGATTCTTCATAGAACCCCCTTGAGACGGCAAACAAAGTCTACCTGCAGTTCCGTCTACAAAGTCACCCTGAGATAACACCAATCTCCCTGTAGCTCTGTCCATTCGAATCAGCAAACCAAGAACCATTTTGGTCGTACCCAACACATTTATGTCAAAACCTTTCAACAAATTTCCCAACTATTTAGCCTCAATTAAAGCATTTCTAGCCAATAATATGTCATTCACACACAATAGATACATCACTCCACTACATCCTATCACCCTCTTCCAAATTGGAAGTCTCACCAACTCACACATTTGGTACATATATAATACCTCCATTTCCTCCACCATGGCACTTATCCACCTATTTTTCCCTTTGTCATGCATTGCAACTTGAAAAACAGTAGAAACTTTGTTGCTAGTAGTAATGAATGCATAAAACTCCAGAATGCCAAATTTATACCTAAGTGGTGGTCTGATAGTGCACATGGGCCCACCGTGATTCTACTGGTCTCCCGAGCTGAAAAACCCTGCAATATGAACTATGTCATCTCTGCCCTGAGTCTATTGCTCCACCTGCATTACATGCCCATTCATATCGTGATACTGTTGACCCGAGATAGAACTCCCCATATTTCTGCCCTGAGTCCCTAACTCCACCTAAATAACATGATTGCTGCTGTCGTAGTTTTTAGACATTTCTTTCTCTTCTTTTACCTGAGTACGTTGCCCCATGACTTTATCACCAAAAGTCATGTCCTCAATCACCCCTTTGTTTCCACAAGATCACCCAGCTTGCACCCACCTTTCTTACACCCCTAAAGATGTACTGTCTGGATATAACACCAAGCCTAGATCCTACATCACTAGAATAGTGCACCAGTGGACATCCACTCACAATCGAGTAGTCTACCGCAAAATGTACCCACAATTCACCTACAACTCTCCTATCTAGTGATACCTCTGGCGATTGATCATACGAGAAAAGTGTCATACTCACTGACTTCACCAAGAAGTACCCTACAAGCCCTGCATAAAACCTGCCTAGCTCACAAAACTTCTTGAACGAAACTAGCATACTCAACCCAATGTTTGACTTAAGAATCTCTCTCCCAATCTAGTTCTCCACCTCAGCCACTGCATGAAGTACACCAAGACTCTTCGTGATAAACTCACGAAATACATATGTGAATCCCCTGATGCTATCATCATCGGTTCCCAAACATATGAATACATGTAGTCACCCATATGTTTTAACCGTATATGCCATAAGATATCCAACTCAGATTCAACAGTTGTAACTCCACCTACAACAGTAACATCCCTTAGTGCATAGATATTTCCCACTATTTTATCCCCTTTCATCACTATCAAGTTACCGTCACACACACTTTCATTTCTCCATATTTAGACTCGTAACAATATCCATTACAGTCTAAAGTTCCCAATGAAATATCATTCTTCCTTAGACCCGATTCATGCTTCACATCACATATGGTTCTTACAACACCATCATACATTTTGATTTTCACATTTCCAATAACAAATATTTTGCATGAAATATCATTCTCCATTAAAATACAACTAGCATAAACTGACCTGTAGGTGTCAAACCATTTTCTAGAATAAAAGCATCTGGTATCCAAGATCCAAGAATTACCCGTGAGGCACTCCGAACTTGATGAAACACATAGCATATCTTCATCACTACATTCTGAATCTTTCTCCACTACACTTGTATATTTTGGCGAACCCTTAGACATATATCGGCACTCCTATTTTCGCCAAACTAATGCCAAAGAATTCTCATCCATGATGTGATACAACACGTCCTTAGTCAAACAAAGACGAATGATTGCTCCCAATTCATATAATACAATGACCTTCTCTCCTTCTCTTACCCTCTCTCTTGTGTCACAATGCTATCCAATTGAATTATATGTACACCTTTCACCATGCCTTGCTGCACCACAAAAACCTTCAATTCAGAGGCCATAAAACACTCTCTGATACCAATTGTTGTGAAATAATGTCTCTTACAACAATGCATAGCGAAATAACAATATTATTGTAAAAGATCGAACATGTACTTAAACCAATCTAAATGGTGATAAACAAAATATATCCACAACCACAACAGTATAAAGAAAATAAAGATAAAGGCAACAACACCAAGAATAACGTGGTTCGGCAAAGCCTATATCTACGGGAGCAACCGACAAGAGATTTCACTATGAAGATCAAAGATACACAATACAATTACATACAATGATCTTCTCTCCTTCTCTCACCCTCTCTCTTGTCTCACAATACCTTCAAACAAGAATATAGACTTTCTTTCGGAGGTTCCCCCCTAAAAACCAACCAATTTAACATTCAAATTCAAATTTTGAATTTTTGTCTCACTGCCCAAAAACGAAACCGTCAACAATTTTTTGATATTTCGTGAAACCATCGACTGTTTGAGATACCGAGAGCATGTTTTTGAGATTTCAGTGAGACCATCGACCATTTCAGAAAAGCCACAAAAAACCGTCGACGATTTTCTCCTAGAATGCTGCACTATGTTATCCTCCTTGTGTAAGTTTTCATTTTAAGAAATGAGTCACCAATCACAATACTTAGATTTAGGTTAAAGCTTTAGGCGAAGTAATTTGGGTCACTGGTAGATGACTTTATTAATTTGGATTTGGACTAAATGAGATTGTGCTTTATTTTAAAATCAATTGTGGCTTGGCTAATTGGGTTAGACCCAATATGGTTCTAGTTGGATTCATGGATGGACTTAAGATAAGGTAAATGGGTCATTTGACCTAGGTCTTTGGTCCGATTATTTGAATCTAAATTACTGGACGCAGATGTGGGTATGGGTATTCAGTTCTTGATGTTCCGGATCCAAGTCAAATACCTAAGCTATTTGATGAATTTCGAGGATTTTTTTTGGCTTTTTCCTTTTAGATACGTTGAATTCTGCTTTAAAATTCTACTCACATACAAATTTCAAAGTTTTGAATTTAAAATTTTACAATTTTAATAATTCAAGAAATTGAAATAAAATAGAAAAGAATTTAATGAACCAACCCTGCCTTCTATCTCCTCCAATCTTTAAGCCTGCTACTTTGAATCTTCACTGCCAATGTCTTTACTGCTTCTTCTGCCCTTTAGCCTTTTGCTTCTCTCCTTCAAACCTCAAACTCTCCCAACATTTCTCTCTCAAATTTTCTCCCCACTCTTCTTTCCCTAAGCAATTCTTTTTTTCTTTTTTTCTGTCTCTCTCTGTGTGTGTCTGTTACCCTTCTAAAGCTCACTATAAATAAAGTTAGGGGATCAATTTAATCAATTTTGATTTGATTAATCAAAATCTAACTAATCTATTAAATTTAAGTTAAATGATTCAAGTTACTATACATTAAATTCTAATTTTACCCACATGTAAATTGTGTAATCACACATGTCTAATTTCATTTTTTTCCTTTTGTGCTTGCAAGTTTAAAAATGATAGCCCACTAGATTTTCTTCTTTTTAAAAGAAAAAAAAAATATCCAATTTTTTTTCATTTTCCCTATATTCAAAATTTTTTCTATATTTTCTCATTTTATTGAATTAATGGATATTTACACAATTATGCATAAATTCCAAAAATTGGACTAAGAAAAAATCCAAATGGGCACTAGAATTAGGCCAAAAAAAAATAAATTCTACTATATAAACCCCAAATAAAATGAGGTGTCTACAAGAAAGATATAAAATAATAATAAAAAAAAAAACAAAAAATTTTTGTGATGCTTACTATAGTGAACGAACCTTTCACCACTAATAATGTTCTCATATATTTTATTTATAATCTTTTCAACATTGTGCTCCCGTATAATGGTAAATACTAAATTTTGAGTTTCAACAAATATTTCAATAATTATCCTTGTATAATTTCAAATTAAAATGAACAAATGCATTAATAAAAATATTGAAATAAAATTATAAAGAAATTAAATTATTTATATAAATAGATCATAAATAAACAAAGTAAATAATTTATAATCCATACAGTTTAATTTCAGTCCATTCTATTCATACCACTCTTTTGGCTTTTAACACGTGTACTTAATTGGCGGCGACGACGCCTACCTCCGCGTCGCTAATAGGAGTAGCCGAGCAGGCTTACCATTACTGACGTCACGTCGCGCCATCCAATGGGAAACCATTCCGCGTGGGCCCCACACACAAAAGGCGACGAAAGTGGCCCCGAGCTTTTCAACCCAGTGATGATGAGTATATCATGCGGCTGAGGGGCTGAGTCTAGGGTTAATGATGGCTTTTTGGACCACCGGATGTGGACATTTCGTATCGGACGGTCCAAGACCGACAATCACCCCGATGATCTGTACTTACTGTGCTCGGCCCCACTTGAGCTAAGCTAAGCCCCGACCCGATCCGCTCTAGTGGGCCCATATTTTTTTGGGTCTTTTTAAAATGAGAGAGCAGCCAAAACGATCCGCTCTAGTGGGCCCATATTTTTTTGGGTCTTTTTAAAATGAGAGAGCAGCCAAAACGATCCGCTCTAGTGGGCCCATATTTTTTTGGGTCTTTTTAAAATGAGAGAGCAGCCAAAACGATCCGCTCTAGTGGGGCCCAAATTTTGTTGGGTCTTTTTGAAATGAGTGGGCAGCCGAAAATTGCGTAACGGGCCATCCATCAGTCTGACATTATCTGTCACCCGGCAACCAAATTTGACTTAATTCCTCGCAGCCTATTTTATTTTATTCGTTTCAATTTTCGTCGTTAAAAACGTTACGGCGTTGCCGACAATTTTTTTTTTTGTTTTTTGAAATGACAGGTTGCTTCGTCGACCAAATCCATCCATATCTTCTACAAATAGTTTCGAAAATGTTTGCATTAAATTGTAAATTATTATTATTTAAAAATTGAATATGCGTGTCATATAATAGTAGATTATGTTTAAAAAATTTTATATGTAGATCTTAAATTTAAATTATATAAAATATAAATAAAAAATATATTACGTTTCATTAAATCCATATAAATATAATTTAAGATCTAAAATTTGTGCACTGAAACGCGGCTTTATACCTTATATCTCATTCTTTATCTACCATAAAATATTTTTAAAAAAATATTTGTACTCTTTTGCCCTTAACACACATTAAGTAGTCTAAGAGGATGTTCGATAAAATTAAGTTCTAAACACTGAATTCAAATATAACTTTATGAACTAGTTATGAATTGAACATGAATTGTTCGATGAATTTAAAATCTAACTTATTTTAATTTTTTGGTATCTAATATCGAACACGTGTTGTCTTTTAATTTTAATTGCCAAAGCTTAGGAACATAAATATTTGATAAAATTATTAAGCAATTACATAAACCAAAGTTTTTTTATCTAACATAAATTATAATTTCTAGTCATATATTTAACTAATAATTATAAATAAATGTAATATATTTTGTCACTATAAAAAAATTAAATTTATTATTTTATTTTAAATAACTTGGGTAATGATTTTTATTTTTATCATTTTCATTTTCTTAAAAGGGATAACATTGGAAATGAGACCTCTAAATCATAATCAGACATATTTCCATGTCCGACTATGTAATAACTTAAAAAATATAGAATAATAATAATGGTCATTTAATTAATATAAAAATGAAAGTGTTTCTCTGTTAGTATCCTTGATTCCATGTTTGATATCTAAAAAAGATCATGTCTAAGCGAGTGCTCAAGAATCATTGCGGTTTAGTCGTTCCCTAGAGGTCGGTCGGTTTGATCAAAATGGAATTTCATTGGATAAACAGGATAGACACTACTTATACACGTAAATAAGTACATATATATAAAATAATATTTTGACTAACATAATTTGTAAAAATCTATAATAATAATAATATTATTATTATTATTATTATTATTATTATTAATATAAGTATCCTATGCGGGCACACATGACCGTGTGGGACCCACATGAGGCATGAAGTCGTGTGAGGTTCATATGAGTTCCGAAGTTATGTAGGACTCATAAAACTGTGTGAGGACTATTAAAGTTACGTAAGATCCACTTGAATTTCAAAGTTGTATGGGACCCACAAGACCATGGGGGGCCCATATAAGTTTTCCAAAATCGAACTTAATTCGTTTTCAAAAATATATATATACTACAACATAATTTAAAAATAATAATAATGATAATAATAATGATTTTAAAAAATAATTAATTAATTAATTAAGTAAATTAATTAAATGAAAGTGTCGGCAAGCACTCCCATTCTCCCCACATATACCCCCATCCCCATCTCATACCTCTTATCTCATGCTAATCTCATGTCCGTCCCTTTATTTAAAAAAATTATAATTTCACCCCTCTCCCCACACTTTTATAAATTCCATTTTCTTCTCCAAAATTTTCCTATAAATAGGAAACTTTCAACCTTCATTTTTCATAAAAAATTTTCAAAGGAATAGAATGATTAGTGAGTGAAAGAATTAGTGGTAGAGGGAAAATTTTTGCTATAATTAAAATTCTCACTCACCCATTCCGATTTCATTTTTTTATAAATATTCGTTGCGATCGTATCACAAGATTAAGTAAGAGATAAGTAAATTTGATTATATTATATTTTTATTTAAAATATATAGTCGAGTTTATTTGTAAGTAAATTTTGATTATATTAGTCATTTTCATAAAAATCTTCTGAATTTATTTTTACGTATATTTAATTATACTCATTATCTTTAATATACTTGCGATTATTTTTTAGTTAAGAAATGTTCTAAACCCCTTGGGTATTTTACAGAATTAATTTTTATTTAAGAAAATATTTTTAACACGAAAATTGTGTGACATTAGTTTATTTTTACGTTACATATTTCATAAAAATATAAGTAAAGATAACATGAGTTGATTTCTATATTGCGTATTTCACAAAAATATGAGTAAAAATGAGATTTTCATGATATTATTTTAATTGTATAAATTATATAATAAGATGTTTTCAAAATCCCTTATGACTCAGACGATACAGAAAATTACGAATGTTCGATACCATAATTTAAAGTTTAAACATATTAGAGTGCACCCACACTGTTTACAGAATAGTTATATATGGTAGTGGATTTCTCCTAAGTGCACACCTGGTTCCAAACCAATACTTAATAAGGAAAATCTCACTTAATGATTATGTACGTTGATTTAGTTTGACCATCCAGCCAGATAAGTCTAATTTTCAGACCGCATAACCCAGTTATGGAGGTAAACATGACTTACGGCTAACAAAAACATGATTTACGACTAGCATATCTAAGGGTGCTTTTTATAATATATGTATATACATATTTAATTATGTGTACAGAGTTATTAATGATTTGAAGGAAAAGTATATGTTTATATGAATAGGGTCATTATTGTGTCTAAATGATAATCTAAAGAAAATGTATAAAGAAAAGTATATATATATAATTAAATATTTTAGTTGTAGTTTTAAAGTTAAAAGTTTAATTTAATAGTTACAGTATATTGTTATTAAATTTTACAGTTATAGTTGAAGGTAAAAGTTTTAAGCGAAAATTTTTAAATTTACATTTATTTTAAAAGTATTTTTGAAGTTATA
This sequence comes from Malania oleifera, assembly GCF_029873635.1. Classification (NCBI taxonomy): domain Eukaryota; kingdom Viridiplantae; phylum Streptophyta; class Magnoliopsida; order Santalales; family Ximeniaceae; genus Malania; species Malania oleifera. Next base: position 21,803,940 of record NC_080422.1, read on the forward strand.
GTATCAAATATTATTTTACGAAATTATAAAAACTCATTTTGATCACACATTAATAATAGTCTTATTTACTTACTGACCGTCGTCTCACCCCAATCATATTTTACATTTCAGATAACTCTGAAAGACATTGAAAAGCAGGCATAACAAACTTGCGAGTGAGAATATAAAAAGAAAGTTTGATTAGAAATATTAGTATGATGTCAAATGATTATGTTTGTATAATTTTTCTTCTTTTGGAATAAATAATTGTAATACGGTTAATTAGTGCTCTGGTTTAAGAATAATCGAGTTTATTTACTTCCGCTGGAAATCAATAATAAAAAGTAAACATCTCAGATCCTTCGAAATTTGGGGTATTATAAACTCTATTAAAGGAATTTTAAGAAAATTAAAAGTTGTCATCAAATGCTCAAATATCTAATCAATTCACTTACTTAGTAAACTAATTTAGACATAACCTCTTTTCAGATGTCCTTGGACTAAATAAATGCGCACTCTTCTTTCCCTTTAACAAGTAAAAATTAATCATCAATGGTGAAATATGTGTTTTTTGTTTTTTTTTTTTTTTTTTTTGGAGAAAGGAAAGCATTAGAGAAAAAAGAGTTTCAACATGAAATAGATTCAGGATGAAATTATAGGAGTTTAAGTCTTTTCTCATCCAATTTAGGTCTATGGACTTTGTTAAAAAATAAATAAATAAATTTCACAGCTTGTTTGGTTCAACAGAATATCTATTCTTTGAAATAAAATGAAATATAGCTTAAATTTTGAATATCAAAGAATAGTTATTTCTTATGTATTCATAATTATTTTATTCAATATATAATAAGAAAAGAATAGACCTATGATAAAATTAAAAAATAATCATTCTCTATTTCTTCCTTATTATAAATTTATAAAATATTTCATATTATTATTTACTTTATAATAACTAATTGTAACTAATTTTGTTATACGCGGATGATATTCTTATTTTTGCAAATGGTGGGAAGAGGTCTATGAGAAATTTAGTTTACGCTCTGGAAAGGTATGAGAAGTGGTCGGGTCAAAAAATGAGTAAGACTAAGTCAGTGTTATTCCTCTTAAAATACATCATTCCCACTAGGAAGCATGGTTTATTGAGAATCACGGGTTTCATGGAAGGTAAATTCCCTATTTCATATTTTGGTGCGCCTTTGGTATCTGAAAAATTGTCTTCCAGGACATTGGAGCCTCTTGTGGAGAAGATTAGAAAGAAAATTACAGGGTAAAAATCTAAATTGCTCTCGTAAGGTGGAAGATTAATTTTATTAAGACATGTGTTGTCTAGCATGCCTATTCATTTGATGTCTGTTATTAAGATTTCATAGGTCACATATTCTTGCATTAACTCTCTTCTTTCAAATTTTTTTATGGAGAGAGGTGAAAGATAAAAGGAAGATTCATTGGCGCTCTTGGGAGAAAATTTGTAATCCTACCTCGAAAGGGGGTCTGGGCCTGAGAGATCTTAAGGAAGTTCAGAAATCTCTTCTCATGAAATTTGCCTTCAGATTGCTCACTTCTAACAATTTGTGGACAGATTTTTTCAGAGCTAAATATTGCAGAAAAGATCATTTATTAATAAGAAAAAGGAGACCAAATGACTCTCAGTTTTGGAAATCAATTATGGCCACCATTCCAGAAGTTATGGATAATGTTAAAATTTTGGTGAAAAGTGAGAACTCTTCTTTTTGATTTGACAGGTGGCTGTCATTAGGCCCGTTATCTGTGAGCATTAAGGATATTTTGAATAAGAAACTGTGTATTTAGAATTGTTAGCTAAATAATAATTGGAACTCTGATTTAGTACGGGAATTGGTTGGTGCTGATAAAACAAAGGAAATTTTGCAACAGGTGCCGGCGAATAAAAGTGGGCAAGATGTTTTTGTCTGGAAGCCTACCCCGGACTGTAATTTTTCTACAAAAACGGCTTGGGAGGCAGTGAGGAGCAAAAGTGATAATTTTTTTGTAGAATGACTGGTTTTAGCATTTTTTATTGCCCAGAAGAATCTCAATGTGTTTATGGAGAGTCTGGTTTAGATGCTTGACTGTACATGATAAAATTCAAACCAAAGAAATATCGATGGCTTCAACTTGTGATTACTGCATTCAGAGAAGTTAAGAAAACATTGATCATATTCTTTCTTTAGGAGAGGTGGCTTCAGAGGTTTGGCGTCGGGTTAGTGTGGCATTGAGGATTCCTTTCCAACGATCTCTTCCTTGGAAAAATAATATGGCAAATTGGTTCCACTATGCAAAAAAAATCGTCTATTAAAGGTATTTTAATCGGACTGATTCCATGTTTGATTACGTGGTGCCTTTGGAATCGAAAATGTAAAGCGAGATAGAAAGAGTTTATCAAAGTACAGATTAGATGTGGAGAAGTGTTCGATTCTGAATTAGTTTTATTGTTGAGAGCACCATTTCTTTTCAAAAATTGAAGAAGTCAGACATTAAGATTTTGAATGAGTTTCAAATTAAGCTTCAACGAGTTTGCGATAGGCTTAGAAAAATTATTTCATGGGTTAAACCTCCAGTAGGGTGGATAAAACTTAATTATGATGGGAGTTGTAGGGGCAATCCGGGTACTTCAGAAGTGGAGGAATTATTCGGGATTGCCATGGCATGATAAAAGCGGCTTTTTCAAGTTATTTTGTCAATGGTACGAATGATAGTGCAGAATTAAAAGCAATCAGAGAAGAAATTCATTTGTGTAAATATTTGCATTATGTTAATGTGATTATTGAAAGTAACTTGTGAATTATAGTTGGTTGGTTTCGGAAAGGTAGAGATGTACTTTGTGGTATCTTTGAGAATTTTGGGAGGAGCTCGTGGTAAAGTTAAAAGGAGTGAATGTCATGGTGATGCATCAGTATAGGGAAGGCAATAGTGCAGCTGATTTTCTTACTAAAGAAGGAGAAATGGGAAACAATGTAATCTACGAATAACAACATCTTCTACCACGTTATCTGAAAGGTATCCTTCGGATGGATAGGTGGGGTCTTGTTTCCATTTGTCGTTAATTCATTTCTAAAGTTTCGTTTGGTGTATTTCATTTTATTTTTTGTTGTTTTTATGTTTTTATCTCATTTGTTAGTTACTTTTAATTTTGTTTGTCCTAATTTAGTTGATTGACTTTAACTTGTAACCACGGTTTTCCTTCGCCAAAAGTGAGAGTTTATTAATAAATAATTAGAGGTTCCGCTCTCTTTTAACAAAAAAACAAAATGTAACTAATTTGTTAAAATTAATTTATTTTAAAAATAAACATCCGCAAGTCAAACGTAACCTTATAATTTTTTCCTTTATTTTCCTATAGCAATCAAAAATATTTACACTCCTCTCTCTCTCTCTCTCTCTCTCTCTCTCTCTTAAGTTAAAGCATTCAAACGAAAGAAAAAAAAAGTTGGAGAAAATTTTTTGACTAATTTATTTTTAAATATATATATTTTGTAAATCAAACATAACCTCTTCCCCTTTGTTTTACTAAAGCAATCTAAGCGTGAGAAATATTTACTCTCTCTCTCTCTCTCTCTCTCTCTCTCTCTCTCTCTCTCTCTCGTTAAAGCACTCAAACGAGAAGACAGAAAAAAGTAAGAGAAAATCTTGTTTTCTTTTTCCTTTTCCCTATCCTTCAACACCTATTTCAGCTTTGTTATTTGCACTCTGCCCCTCCTGGGCAGACATAGAATTGAGTGCCAACAAAAAGTTACCAATAAAGTTTAATTAAACAATATTAATATGCTGATCTCTCTCACGTATTATCTTTAAAAGTTCAAGCCTAGAAGAAATCTAATTTTCTAATTTAATAATATTGTCTACTATAAATAATTACCTCAGCTAGTCTTATACATGCAACCAAAAATTATTCTTCACATGGGTATTTAAACAATTTCAATGACTGCCAAATTGCCCTCCACCTAAGCTCTAAATTCAATCTGAGCCCTAATTAATTTTATAGCTTTAGCAACAATAATTCTAACTTCATCCCTAATAATCATCATTGCTACCATCCCCATGTTGAATCTTAAAATTCTATAAACAATAAAGTTAGGTTTAGCATTGTTTTGAGATTATAAATTTTTTGAGTTTAAGTTGGAATTTGTATGAATTTATAAAATTAAAAAAAATACAATTTTATCCAAACTAAAAATTTAAATTGGATTGGGAAAATACTTAGAATTGTGTATCAATTATCAAAATTGAATTAATTGACTAGTAGCGTGTATTACCATGTGAAAATTGAATTAATTATTCAATTTATAGTTTTTAGTTAATATTGAAATTCTGTTCAAATTTTTTATTTATTTTTTTAAAGTTTTTTTCACTTGATTTTACGATTTATAACCAAATAAACTAAAATTATACACCTGAAAGAGTGAACTTCTTATAATCAATAGGATTGACATTATTTACTAATTTGATTACGTGCTTGGTGTTTTTTATTCGTGTTAGATGACCACTTTACTTAAAAGTTTAAGTTTTAGTACTCCTCCGCACGTGTAACCCGAGAGTACGTGAAAAGATAAACACATGATAAATAACACCCCTGATAGAAAACATAATTATTTTTTTTAAAATACCACAATAGATGCAGGTAATGAAACTAATGAAATAAATACTTCTATGGCCTAAACTTTTCCCTGAACTCCAGGCAAGGACATGGCTCTGATACCACACGAGAGTCGGGAGCCCCAAGACCTTCCAAAGGAAAGCAACCCAATTTAGACCACATCTCCAACACAGGCCTTCCACACGGCCACTCAACGGAGAACTCGGGTCCTTCAACCAAATGCTTTCTCAGAGGAGGTCTTCGGGGACCGTACTACCTTTCTGGTGTGCAGGATCCTCATAGAGGCAAGCACAGAGCATACTCAGCGCCATGATACGATCGTTGCAAGGAACCCATTACAGTTTCGTTAAACCAGAAGTTAGCCTAACGCCACTCCTCGGTGACTTGGCAGGTTACGGGTATCCACTGTAAAGATATCCCTCGTAACATCATATAGACATTACAAGTCCATAGAAGTAAGAAGATAGAAGTCCTTCGGGCAGTTAGCCTTTAGGGGAAAGAAGGAGATTAGAAAGCCATGGAAGAAAGCAAACACTAGCTCTGATTTCAATTCAACTTGCTCTAATATCTTTCCAACTAGCTCTGCCTTACATAAGGGAAGGCAGTCCCTTTTTATAGAGGTCTGAGACCCCGAAAACTTACATGATACGCAAACAACGAGAGTGACATAAAGCAAACTAGACGGAGACATAAAGTTGGACGATGACATAAAGCAAAGTCGGTAAAGACTTTGTGGCATCGGCTGGCAACTTTGTCAAAGGACTCAACAACTGACAACTGACATAAATAAAGGTGACAGCACATGGGCGGCTGCATTTGTGCGGGAGTGACCCACCACCTTTAATTATGCAAGACTTATTGACGCGTCAAGCCAACAAACTTGGACTTTAAGCAAACTTACAGCACACACAGACATAGGACGGCCCACCATTGTGGACTTTAACACTAATAATACATAAAGTAGACACGGACATGGCCTGTCATTTTGGACTTCTGCATGATGGTGAGAGATTCAGGTTGACGTAGTCTTCATCCGTTATCTGTCCATGAATCGGATGGTAGAACGTCATATTCTTGTATGGGTTGTCTTCATCATCTGTGTCCATCGAATCATCTGGAGGGTCTGGTGGCTTTGGAGCAGGAATCTCGTCAGGGATGAGGACGACGAGTTCAGAGCAGGACTTCAGGTCATTCAATTCACAGAGGTGGTTCAGCAGTGAGAACTTGTATCTTGGCCAGGTAGAAAGGTTGTACAGAGTATCCCATTCATATGCTTGATTCTGGGACCATAACAGCTTTCTGGTAGGATTGTAGAAACACGGTCGATGGAGTATGAAAATACTGTATACGGCTTCTGCTTCCGCTGGGTCCATCTTCCATAAGTTGTGGTTTCTCATTAGAGCTGTTAGCTTCTTTCTCCATGTAGATAGTGGATTGAACAACTGGAGGAAGGTCCAGAATAGTGATTTCTGGTTAGCTGGATCATGAAAATGGGCATACGTCTCCTGTAGAGGGATGAATACAGCATGTACCTGCAAAACAGAAATATACCAGAGATACCATAATACATGTTTGTGGAAGGAGGATGGTTCGATGACGTATGGGTTAAGAAATGGGTAGGCTGGAAAGGTAGGGTATTGGCCTATAGTCTTGGCATAGTGATAATAGGAGATTTTTGCACAAGATTTGATTTTATCTGGATCAGTGAGGTCAGGTTCCATTTCTGGAGGAAAGTGGATATGGGTAGAGGCACTTAGGTAAAGCAAATCAGGAGGAGAGGATGAGGACGAAGCCATGAGTATCAGTGGTATGGCTTGGTGGCTGGTAATGAGGAAGGCTGTTTTCCTGGGGCGAGATAACATGTCTGCGAGAACATTATGGTCGCCTTTTATATGCTTCACGGAGAAGTCATATCGGGAAAACCAGTCTTTCAATCTGAGTATCTGCGGATCAGGGAGAATCTTATTGTGGAATTCAAGCATCTTCGGAAAGGATGAGTTGTCCATTTCGACAGTGAAGTGCTTCGATCTGACGTAAAAGTCAAACTTTTGGATTCCATTTTTCACCGCAATTATCTCCTTGAATACGGTGTGATAATGTTTCTGTGAGTCTTTGAATTCTCCGCTTGCGTGTCCACAGTAGGCTCTTCTGTTGTCCTTATCTTCAAGTAACAGTGCACCCCAATAATGATCACTTGCGTCTGACTGGAGGATGAGATTGCCGGTAGATGGAATAGTCAGAGGCGATGGATCCTTGACAGCTTTTTTCAAATGTTTGACAGCACTTGTCTGATCAGGGCCCCATGGTGGAGGCTTCTTTTTCAACAGCTGTGACAGGGAGCTGGTGTGATGGCTTGCGTGCGGGATGAAGTCTCTGATATAATTAATTATGCCAAGAAATTGTTGAATTTCTTTGACAGAAAGATTAGTATCTGGAAACTTCAATAATTGTTCTACGAGATGTGGACCTGGGCAGAGGTACCGTGGGAAATTTTCATCCCCAAGAAATCAATTTCTTTTTGTCCAATCACGCCTTTCTTTTCTGATAACATGATCCCGTACTGTGATGCCAGCTGGTGGAAATGTTCAAGAAGCTGATGGTGTTCTGCATGACTTTTTAAAAACAATAATATATCATCGATGTATATCAACATACTATGCAAAATAGGATTGAAGATCCTAGTCATCGCTTTTTGAAACAGTGACGGCGCGATCTTTAAACCGAAGGGTAAAACTGTCCATTGGAATTGTTCATTCGGTATACAGAACGCTGTCTTGTATCTGTCATCTGGGTGAATGCCGAGTTGCCAAAATGCACCTTTAAGATCAAACTTTGAAAATATCTGTGCTTCAGCAAGATGGATGAACTGTGTTCTTGCTTTTGGAATAGGGAACTTGTCATCCCTGATGAACACGTTCAACGGCTTATAATCAATAACCAATCTCTTTTTTCCTCTGATCTTCTCTGATCTTTTTTCAACATAGAATGCTTGACATGCCCAAGAGGAATTAGTTGGTTCGATTAGACCTTGTCTTAATAAAGAATAACATTCTTCTCTGGCAAGCTTAAGGTCTGAAGGAGACATTCCCGGATGTGTAGCCTTAGTTGGACTAACATCTTCATTGAGCTTGAAGGAAATGTGGATGAAGAAATCTGGGTTTTTCCAAAGAGGATGATCATGAATGAACTGATCATGACTTTCAGCACATAACTTCAGAAGTTTGTTTTGGATGGACTGGAAATCTGGATAGAAATACGAAAGAGAATAAATCTTGTTTGTCTGGGTAAAGGGCTTGAATTCTCTTTTGTACTTAATTCCAGTGAGAAGAATTCTTAATGATTTCGAAAGACAATAAACATCCCAACCTAAAAGAACATCCTTTTGAGGGAGTGGACTACCGATTACCTGAGTCCAAATGATGCAATTAGGAAGGAGTTTAATCCCAATTTTGTTTTTGGAAATCAAAGAGGTTGTAAAGATTTGATCATTAGCTGCTCTGAAAAACTGAGTATGGAAAGACCAACAGTCTGATGGTAAGACTTTAGGATTGATCATGGTCTTATGAGATCCTGTATCAATGAATGCAACAGCAGGAATAGGTTTACCATGTTTTTCAGGAATGAGCTGGATCTGGACATGTGGACTGATTTGAGGATTCTGGGAAAATAGAACAGGCTGGACTGGTTGAATCTGAAGAGATTCATCTGTCTGATAATCATTGTCTGAATCAGAAGTTTCTGAATCAGTGAGGACGAGAACTGTTTCCTCTGTCATCTCTTCTTGCTCCGAAAGAATAGATTCTGCGTCTGCATCTAATTCTTCATTTTGTAACTGTTGAGCAAGCTTTGCAGACTTTGTCCTGTTCTTCGGGCACTGTTTTGCATAGTGTCCTTTCTTCTTGCAGATGAAACAGCGAGGAGATTTGTCATGTCCTCTTCTGTTCTTCTTCTTGAAAAATCTGAATCTTTTCTTCTTTCTGTGATCTTTCTTTGACAGTTTGTCAGAACCGTAGTCTTTGAAATGCTTCTTCTTCTTGGGACTACAGATGCAATTCTTTTCTTTGCATTTGATCTGTAGGTAGGGCTTTTTGCATTGCTTTGTGAATTTATGGTTCTGCTTGATCATCTTTGAGAATAGCTGATGAGTGTCACACAACTTCTCAAGGGCTGTGAGTGCCAGTTGATGAATTTCTCCAAGAGAGATTTCTTTGAGAGGTCGAGAGAGTGAAGCGATCTTTCTCTGTAAGTCTGGCTGGATATCTTCTGGTAATGAATTAATATAAACCTGTCTGAGATTATCATCATGAAATCCACCAGGAAGATAATACCGTTTAGACATTCTTTGATAATGAAAATCAAGATCCTTCTTCTTTAAAGAGCAACATCTCATTTCAAAATATTCTTGACGAACAACGTTGGCGTGAATGTCTGGATCACCAACAAATTCTCTGTAAAGTGTTCCCAATGCAAATGAGGGAATCTGGGAATTAATGAATGTAACTTGTCTGAATTCACCAAGACTTTGAAACCAATCTCTTAGTGTACCAGTAAATCTGGATGTAAATTCAACAAGAACTGATTGTAATGTGTTCCCGGGCTTTGAGAGTTGGAGATCAATCCATGCACCAAATTCACCAATTCTGTCTCTCCATTTGGTCGGAGGTAATCCGTCAAAAGAGAACCATGAGTTGTTGTTTGAATGATGAGGAGCCGATTGAAGAGGAGCCGAGGTGGCTTCCGAGGGTTCTTCCACAATAGGGACTGTGGTATCGGACTCGTCATGGAAATCTTGAGTTATGGACGATCCTGGTTCTGTGGGAGATGCCATCATCATGCTGGTAAGATCAGTGATCTCTTGATCTGTGGATGAGGAAGATGTTTTGGCTTCAGTGGAAGCATCACTGTTATCTTCAATAGGCATTTCAGGAATTGGGTCAGCAAGGAAGGATGGAGATTGATCAGGTGAAACAAATGGGCTTTTGAGTTTCTGATCAACATGTTCAGGTGGCTGATGAATAGGTTCAGGTGGCAAAGGTTTTGCTAGGATTGGAGATCTGTGAGCAACAGGAGCTGCTGGAATAAGGGAATGTTTTCTCAGGATTTCAACAGTAGATTTGAAGTGTTTGGAATAATCAGGCTGTCTGTAAGATGGTGTTGGTGGTGATTGAGGAATGAAGGAATATGATGGAGCATATGGAAATGCTTTTGGTGTGTAGGTTGGTGTAGGAGGAGCTGGACGATATTCTCGTTCAATCTGTGATACTTCTTCTCTGAGTCTTCTGATTTCTTCTTCTTTAGCACTGAATAAAGAGCCAAAGTAACCTTCAGAGATGAAATGTCTGAGTTCAGAACTAAGAACATCGATTCTCCTTTTAAGATCATCATATAATGCTTCAATTCTGGAATCAAGGGTATCAAATCGTTGATTCATCTGAGCGCCATGGTTGATGAGTCTGTCAACTCTGTTGTCAATGGCATTCAGCGTCGTGTTCTGTGTTCTAGCATTCTGGGTTTGCCAGTTCAGAACTTGTTCAGCTTGTGATGGAAGTTTCCTTGATTCGTCTGGTTGAACTTCAGAGGGTTGGATGAATGGTCTAGAGTGAAGGTTGGAATCGTATGATCTGGGTTCCAAGGGTGGAAACTGTTTGTCATATGGAGAAGCCATGAAACAAGGGATTGGCTGAATTTCTGGAGGTTTGAAAACTGAAGTTTGGTAGGGTTCAGGTTGTTAAGGTTCTGGTTCTGGTTCTTCAGGAGGAAGGAGACCTTCTTCTCGAAGAATTTCAAGGGCTCTATCATAGATCCACAAGGGTTTTGGTTTTGGATCTGGACGTCGGATGCCTATCCATGGGCTGGATGGGTCATCGGGTTTTCTGTAGGGAGAAAACGGCTTGCAGGATGGTTTAGTTTCTCTTTGTTGTGTTTGGCGACATGAGCAGTCTGGATCGCACATGGATGGGTCAACATCCCATATGAAGTGACCTTCAATCTTGTCTGTGTAGATAGGAGATCCGTCTGCTTCAACATGACTGACTGGAATGTCATCCTCGAAAGTAACAGGCTTTATCATTAATGACTGGAACACCGGAGGTGTACTGGATGATGCTATATCTTTCGGGTTGAAAACTGTCTTTACCATACCATCTGGGAGTCTTTGGAATTTTGGATCTGAAAGATGGATTGGTGAGGACTGTTGATGAAGCTGCTCATAGCTGGAGATCCATTCAAGAGGAATGAGATCTTTCAGTTCTTCTCTAGGTATTTGCCGTGGGATCTGCAGAATGGTTGGAACGTCATCTTCTCATTCCGCAGTGATCAGAATGGTATCTTCGGACTGTCCTGGTAGAGGAAGATCAACGGCGTGATCTTGGAGTCTGTAGATCAGTTGATGATGCAGAGTAGCCATGTAGGCTGATGAGACTTGTGGAGCGCCAGTGATCTGCAGTTGAACCTTCATACAGTTCCTCAGGTTCTTGTCTCTAAGAGGAATGTTGAAGTTGGGAAAGAATGTGAGACACACGCTACCAGCTTGGAGAGTGGTTAGCGAGGTACCGATGGCTGCATGTTCATACTGCGTATACGTCGTATTCAGCAAAGTGATTCTGGCGGTGACCGGAAGACCTTTTCTGCCATGGAGTGTCAGTAAGAGTCTGACAGCACCAAAGTGAAGATGTGTGTAGCCTTCTCGAATCCACTGGTTGATGAGATCTTGATCGCGTTCAAGATCGACATACTGTTCTTTAGTTGTGGCTGGGATAAGGCACTTGTCAAGAGCGGTTGTCTGTACAAACTCTTTGACTTATGGTCGGTTGTGAGAGATGAGAAGTGTACGTACTTGATTGGCTAAAGACTTTTTCCTTCTAAATATATTGTAAGAATTTACAAGAAGAAGAGAGGTTTCCTGTATTTGTGCAGAATCAGGAATATACGAGTATTCTACTGGGTTTGTAATCTTTGAAGAAGTGGTTTTCTTAATAGTGGAGGGTAGAGAGATGGAAGAAGAGAGTCGAGCAGGTGTAATATCTGAGTTTTGTGAATGAGAATCCATGGTTAATGAATTTCCCCTTTCAGCTATTTGCACCTCAGTACTTCTATAATTTACTTCTATGGCCTAAACTTTTCCCTCTTGTAAATCCTTACAAAATGAATACCCACTTTAACGTCAACCACTTGGGTTTTATATTTGTGCCCCCCAACCTTGACATAGGTTGGTTTTTTTTTTTTTTTTTTTCTTACTTTTGATAGTGTAGTCGACTAGATAAAATTTAAAAAGTTTATTGATCAACCATTTTTGGTGAGATGAAAGAGTCCTTTTTCCTTTATTTTTTTTTTTTCTTCTTTGAAAATATTCTAATACTCGTGCAAACATTTTTCAAGATTCCTAAAATACAAGCATATTGTGCTTCAAAATTTTCTCCAGAAATTCTAGAACCCTTTAAACATTCCCTCTGTTTTTTGGCGTAAAAAAAAAAAAATCACTTTTGTATAAAAATTTAATTCAAAAGGAAATAATATTACAATTTTAATTTGGGCTTTGAGCAATACAAAATATTAACATTGGGCGTGGATTAAAAACAGCTATGGCTATCATTCATAAAATTAAGACAGATAAGAAAGCAAAAGTGCCAAGGAAATTTTGGAGAAAGAAATTTCATTGTAATTTTCATTTCCGTTTCTAACTTTAAGAAAAATAATTTCTCTAGGGTCCATTGGATTAAGATTTATTCCAGAAAAGGAAAGTAAAGCAAATTATTAATTAAATTCATTTGTTATTATATTTTCTTTCCGGATCAAATACCATTAATACTGATAGAATTAACAAAAATCAAATGTTTGATTTGTTAAATATTTAATTTCTTTCTCACTGCAAAATAACCATGAAAAAATAAATTGCCTTACAATTTTATTTTCTTTCACTAACATTTTCAACTTCCAAACTTACACTTGAAGAAGGAAATATAATTTGATAATTTTATTTAAAGGGTGACCTAAGATGAAGTGGATTGCAAAAGAACCAGAGTAAATTCTAAAACTCTGGTTTCTAAATCTCTTCTAATGATGGGAATAATACTTTTCTTTTCCTCATTTTAATATTTTTGATTCACCAAATGCCTATTTCTAATAATAAATTGTTAAGATATCTACACAAAAAATAAAAATTTATTATAGTAAAGCAAATAACAATGGAAAAAACGAAAAAAAAAATATTTATGAAGCCATACCAAGAAATAGACAAACAAAAACTATTCTCAAAATTAATTTCTATCTATTCCCTCTTCCACATTGAATGGTATATTACAAGCTTCTGCGAGAGTAGCAAAAATAAAATAAAATCTTTGGCTTATTTGGGAAGAATGTGGGTGGCTTATATCCCCAATTTCGCTTCTTCTAAAGCAAAAACTATAGCTAGCACTCCTACATTACTTTTGCGCATGCATCAAACTGCGTCACTGGGATAGAGATGCCGTGGAATCAGCTAGCCAAAATTTTCAATCAAAAAGCTGCACGGGGAGTTGAAGTTCTTCCATAAGCGACACTTAAATAGGACAATAGACTAAAGGAAGCTAAAGCAGCTATGGTTTGGTATCAGTTTGATCTTTTGCAGCACAAGGAAACTGGCTCTATTTATCTTATGCAAATGCAAGCTTACAAGTATACCTACACCTTTTGATTGCCGAGGATATTTGCAGGTAAAAATCAAGGATTGAAATGGTTGCAACTTGCAGTTAATTCTGCAGGGGCTAAGACTGAAGCTGGAGTTCTCCTTAGTCATTTTTCAGAAGCCCAAGATTACTTAAATAAGTTGATACCATTCTGCAGACTTTGGCTCCTAAAAATAAAAGATATCCTATCCATGCCTCTGATTTCAGGCCAGAAACTCATCCTAATCTCCTCTATAAATGCACGGCAAAAATTATGGCCAACCTTCAAGTCTGTTTGCATTCAGGACAAATCTTGTTGGCCCAAGAATTACTTCAAGATCACCACAAGGGCAATGGTCCTTCTGGGATTGCTTTACAAGAGAATATTAGAAAAACCTTTCTCATTTGACTGGGGGCTTTCTATTCATCTTCACTTTAATATTTACTCTCCTATTTTGTTAACTGGATCAAGGAGTGCATTTCTGCCCCTTTATTTTCCTAAAACGCAAATGCCTCCATGGAAGGTTTAGGGCAAGGAGATCAAATTCCTCCCTGCCTCTGTTACACCATTATTGAGACTCTTGCTAAGTTGCTCAAAGAGCTTCTATTTTTTCGTGCCCAAAGTTTGATAGTAAATGTAGCAAGGTAAGAATTATCAATCTCAATTTTTCAGATGACCTACTATGTTTCACCTCATGGGGATGTTACCTCTGCTGCCAGCATTAAAATGTTCTGAATATTTTAAATCACCTTCCTGGATTGAAAGCAAACACATCTAATCAGAACTGTTGACTGCCAGCCTTCCCCATCCATCAAGCAAGCTATAGTGCATATTTTGGGTGTTCTTGAAGGTATTTTGCCTGTAAAATACCTTCACTTACCCTCAGTTACTAAGAGAATCAGCTAGTATGACTGAGCTGTTAATAGAGAAAATTTATAACAGTATTTCACTCCTGGCTCATAAGCATCTCTTATGCTGGCAGCCTTCAATTGATCAAATATTCAAATCCATTCTCTTTAAGTATTCAACACAACTGGTGTTCACCTCTTGTTATCCATAAATCATTTGTTGAGGATCTTGGGCAGAGAAGCTTTCCTTTCAAGAGGAATGATTGAAAAACAAATAGTTGCACTGCTAAGACATCAAATCTTTGTAATCCTTATATTGAGGGAGATCTGGAGCTTAAATTGGTGGCTAACACTAACGAAGCCTCAATTTTCAGAATGATAAGGACCATTTTGATCCTATACTTTTTGTGGCTCACTTGAATATATATTAATTCCACAGAATTGCACATGGACTTGAAGGAAGATACAGAGGTGCCCCTGTATTAAAAGTTATCTTCGCAATGGATGAGATATACCAATATTAGTGGAAAATTGGCATCGTGGTAGTCCTTTTTTTCCTGACCTATGGTGCTCAACTTCCAATGGATTTTGGACTCCCTAATGAAGCTAAGGTCGATGGTTTAATAGGAGATCATAATTCATAGGCCTGGCCAAGGACTTTTATCTCCTAGTCTTAATGATATTACATCCAAAACCCCTCAAAAGTTTTTTCTAATGAGGCTGTAGATGATACCATCCTCAGGGAACCTGTTTCTACTGGCATTTTCCTAGTTTAAACAACCTGGGAATCCTAGAAAGTGGTTAACTAGGTTAACATATTGCGGTTCAAGAAAAAACATGTGCCTAAGCTTGTATAAACTGATGGTCATTGTGAACAAAATCATTACTTTGGATAAACTGGTATAATGGGGCAGGGCAAACTCTTCTACCTGCACTCCTTATCATGATGTTAGAAGACGAGAATACCTGTTCTTCAGCTGCCAGATTTCTAACATATATGCAGGGCATTTGCTCAGAGGGTTTTCCTTGTTCATATAGTGATTTCTTCCACAAGTACCAGCAACTCTCTAGCCTCTCTAGTCTGCAGATTGGTCTGGGCAGCCACAGTTTATCACATTTGGAAGGCTAGGAATTAAAACTATAAAAGAACACTCCTGCTGACATAAACTCTGTTGTTCACTTTGTTCATAAATTTTCGTTTAAGGATAGGGGACAAATGTTTGGGCTTTAAGAAAATCAGTTCCTCTGGGTGTAATTCAAGACTCGTATCTGTAGTAAGGCTTGGTTCCTATTATCCTTTTTGCTTGCTGTACTTTTGCTTTAAGCTTAATGCATACATACATAGTGTAACCATCAAGATGAAAGCACTCTAAAAACTAGTACAGGGGTTTATGAGTTTTTAGATTTTGACGTTCCTTATTTTTATAATTTTTTTTTCTTTGCCCCTTTTTTGGGTTAGCATTTTATCCTCTTAACTTTTGCTCTCTATTACATTTTTTTTCCTGAAAACAAAAACACTATTTTCTCCCTGTTATCTATTCTACTTACAAGAACTAGGCTTAGCTTCTTAAAGGATATGGGCCAGGCCTATATAGAATAACTGATAAGCCTAAGCAATTGGGTTGGTAGGCCGGTCGTGTCAGAGACCTCACCTTTAAATGGCTTTTTATAAATTTTGATCATAATATAGTTGTACACATTCACCTCTACTCTTCTATTCTAGTTATTGTTATCAGCATCTCCTTGGAGCGACATGGTTCACTCCCCTTTAAATGTTGTTGACTGCAAGAAATAATATTTTGATACCTGTGAACGTTATTATTGATTATCCCTGTCGTCTGCACCTTGACAAAGGTTTTGAAGCAAGTTATCTCTCTCTCTCTCTCTCTCTCTCTCTCTCTCTCTCTCTCTATATATATATATATATATATATATATATATATATAAAATACATGCACACATGCACACACATTTAAATTATCTTGTGCGCATAATAAAATACTAGGAGAGGTACAAGGTGCCCCAATAATATAGTAGAAAAAAAAATGTCGTAGATTAGAGTCTAGTTACTCAAGATAGTGTAGTTTAGGACTGGTTGAGTTGTGCTGGGTCCTTAATTGGAGACTATATCCACACCACCCCCTAGTAATTGCTTTTAGCAGGTGAGGCACACTAATGAGTTTGGCTAACAGAGGAATTTAAGCACCACTGAGCCCAGAAGAAGTTTGACAATTCATAGTGCTAACAGTCCAGACATTGTAGAAACCAGCAAAGCTTTTAAGAAGCATTTCTTTCATCAAGCCGAAAAGAAACCATTGAATGTGCTATACAAAGCTTTATGGGCGTACATTCAATAAGGAACTAGACATCTGTGAAAAAGAAAACAACATTGAACATGCCATTGTAAGGAACTACCCATCCAAAGTGAATTGGATGTGCAATTTAAAACCCAAAGATTTTCATAACTCCAAGCCTTTTTTTTCCATTCTCAGTACCTGTCTCAGCACCTAAAAGGGCAGCCTCATAGATATTTCCTTGCAAGGGCTCGAACTTTTGTATCAAAATGTGACGACGCAATGCGAGAACCGGGTAAATATAGGGGATTAAGAAGGATCTGAAATTGTCAAACAGAATAATTAATGAGTTTCAGAAAATAAACCATTCAAAACAAAAGGAACAATGAAAAGGAAATCAAAAAACAGAACAGAGAACGCACACGCCCTCGCATGAGCACAAATACACAAAAAGATCTAAGTCTCTATGGAATTGTAATTGCAGGGATTACAAGTTTAGAGGATGCCAAATAGCAATCACGCCACTAGCTCAAAAAAAGGGTAAAATGGTGAGTTGTAAGAGTCAGGACAGCTGGTTTTCTTACACCCAATGTTTTGAAAACCGGAATAGAGTGGCCCATTAAACCAGCCAGACAGGGAGCTGGTCTCCTTTCCAGATTGGGGTGAATATGTTATTTGATTAAAAACAAACTTCGGTGAAATTGGATTGAACCGGTGAACTGAGCAAACCAGATGAACTGGACAGAACCAGGTTCAACCAACTTCTATAAATGAGCGGCTGGTTTTTATTGATTTAGCACTCTCGGCAAATGATAATGACTCAGGCCTTTGAGAAGTTTTCAACCTTCTAAGTTCTCATTCCTAGTGAGCCTCTGGAGCTGCTTCTCAGCCGCCAGTTCTATATCTCAGAAATTTCAGTTCCACGTTGTATATTTGATATTCAAGGGGAGCTTAGGCGCAATGTAAGGTTGTCGCCGTGTGACCTGAAGGACACGGGTTCGAGGCGTGGAAACAGCCTCTTGCAAAAATGCAAGGTAAGGCTGCGTACTATAGACCTATTGTGGTCCACCCCTTCCCCAGACCCGGCATACGTGGGAGCTTTGTGCACCGGGCCGCCATTTTTTTGTTGTATATTTGATATTCAGGTAGCACCCCCCCCCCCCCCCCCCAACTCCCCAACGCATCTCCAATTTGTTGAATGTCAGAGCCCCCTCTGCAGATTGCAAAGCTAATGCTACAGCCCGTCTGAAGCTCTCATGTCATTGTTGCTAGCAAAGCCAACTGCCCCTTCTTGAAATTAATTTTTGGATTTAAAACAAAAGATATTGTATTTTGAAGATTAGAGAAATGGGTTTTCTTCATTTTTAATAAAAGTTTTGTTGTATTGACTTCTTACTGATTCTATGTTGTTAATCTTAATATTCTATATTTAAATTTCAATTTGATGCACATAGATGAGATCAATGTAGGGCTCTCTTCTTAATTCCAACTTGACTAAATTTTTTTTTTTTTACTTAGTTTTCACTTATCTATATTTCCTATTCGAATTAACATTATAGTTTTTTACTTATGATAAGACCCCATGGTTTTATTGTTGGAAAAAAAGCGGAAATTGAAATGATGGAAAATAGAAAGGGAAAATAGGGTTGATCACTTTGAGGGGTTCTGCCTCCAAATTAGCCTGAAGCTATGAATTTTGGTATTGCTTGAATGAAAAAGCCCTGTAGGATTACATTTATATATAGGGTTCATACCCTACTCCTATTGGGAATGTAAAATATCCCAATCCAAGTCCTTAATGGACTCAATCCCAATTGATTTGGGAATCCTAAGACATTAAATAAAAATCTCAATAGAAATCCCAAATGATTTGAAAATCCTAACACATTATTTAGGAACCCGAATTGATTTGGCAATCCTAACATTCCCGCCTCCTTCAAATTAGCCTTGTCTTCACAGCTGGACAACAATAAACTCTGGGAATCTCTGGTGCGGTGGACATTGCGTGCTTAAGCTAGACAAAGGATTGTTTAGCTTCCTCACCCCATTTGAATGCATCCTTTTTTAGTAGAGTGGTTAGTGGAGCGCTAATCTTTCCATAATCCTTGATGAACATGCGACACTAACTAGTCAACGCCAAAAATCCTCGCATTGTTCTGATTGTTTGTGGAATATGTCAGTCTATCATCACTAAAATTTTAGAAGGATCAACTGAAGCACCTTCTTGAGAAACAATATGCCCAAAGTATTCTACAAGTGGTCAAGCAAAGTGTCACGGGCTAAGCTTGTTCAGGGCATTATGCTTGCCTATGACCGCTTATCTCGTGTGTTTGGGATGGGTTTTCATCATGTAAATACTAGTGTAGGGTTATTTTCTAGTATGTATTTCATTGTAAGCCAAATAAGGCAGTATGACTCCTCATCACTTTGATGTTTCCTAGTGCCAGAGTGAGAATGGCCTAGAAAGCTCTTTAGGGGAGGGTGAGTGTTCATCAATCATTGTAAAACTCACTAGCAATTGTCAACGTGCTTAGCCTACTTGCCTCCCTCGCTAAGTACAACATGTCAACGGAGGATTTGTTAATGAATTACGTTTGCTTCAATATTTACTGCTTGGTTGCCACGGCTTTCATGAATTGATTATTATTTCCGCTGCTATCTGATTGAAAGTTAATGAAAGTGCTTCGTGGATAAATGTTGGTAAACAATAGGCTGGCTAGTTAAGCAAGAGTGCTTTAGCTAGCGCCGCATGGCCCTTCACAACGATGTGAAAAAGTCAGACCATGACACATAGCTATGTTTAGATTTCTTGCAAAGAGTTGATGCTCACGAAAAGTGACATGTACAATTCACAAATGACATAAATGATCTTCAAGAGATGAGTTATATGTTACGATATCATCAAAACAAACTTACGTAGGTTAGGTTAGAAAATGTCATTCATGCGAATTGGAAGGTTGAAGGCGCATTGGTTAACCCAAAAGCCATAACAAAGAACTTGTAATGGCCATCGTGAGTTCTAAATGCAGTTTTCTAAATGTCATCCTCGTGTACTTGAGTTTAGTGATAGCCTTATCTCAAGTTGAGTTTGGTGGATTGTTGGGCACCTCCCAACTCATCAAACAACTCATCCACAATAGGGATAAGATATTTATCCTTCACAATGTTCTTCTTCACCAACAAGACAAAGGAGGAATATGGGTTAACACTTGGTTGAATTATGCCAACATCTAACGTTCTTTCACTATCTTTTCTATTTCTTTTTTTTTTTTTTTTTTTTTAAAATAAGGATAAGGATGAAAACGTATTCATTAAGGTGGCAATACGCGTGGCTCCATAAATAATAGGTCAGAAAGTTTTGAAATAAGAGATTCTAGATTTTCATCCTAACCAGATTGATGTTGTAACTCCTTTGATGCTCGAAGTTGTGCCAAGCAACCATGTCACTCCTTTTTAAGGAGCTTCTCCATACAATGGTTTGAAACTATAGTGACATTACCAAATGCTTGCCTTTGAGAGTCACTCTTTGGTTGTTCACGGCGAACTCATAACCAATTTGGAAAAATTAAAAGATATATCACCTAAAGCCCTTAACCTTTCAATACCCAAAACCACTCCATAATCTTCTAGTGCTAGCAAAAAGAAATCAACATACAACCTATGATTTTGCATAGTAAGTTTAACCTTTGGACACTTGCTCTAACATGTCAAGATCTTTCCATCAACAACCTTCACACCAAACTTTTCACGTACAATGCTCTAACAAGATAGGCTAGGCGTTCAACAATTTTAGTGTCCATGAAATTATTAGTGCTATCCATATCAATTAAGATAGTAAAAAGTTGGTGTTTTAGAAAGGCATTAATTTTCATGGTTTGAGGATTAGCATACCCAGCTAAAGCATGAACTAAAGAAGAGAAAAAAAAAAAAAAGGCCATAACCAGTGCACAAGGCTCCCACTTTGAGTGGGGGCTGAGAGAGGTGGATGTTGGCAAGCCTTACCCCCATTTTTGGAGAGGCCACTTGCAAGTCTCGAACCCGACACCACTCGTACCGAGGCGGAGGCACTTGCCATCGCACCAAGGCACGACCTCTAAAGCATGAACTAAAGTGATGGATTCATTTTTATCACCAGATTCCACACCTTCCTAATTTGAATCAGTCCAGTCATCCTCGACCTCTTCTGGTTCCTCCACTAGTTCAATAATCAAGAGTCATCCCTTTTTGCAACAGTACCCTCTATGCCACTTCTCATTACAATGCTAACACAAGCCCTTTGTTGTCGCTCTTTAAGTTCCTCCTGAGTTAATTGTTTGGCAAGAAGATAGTGAGGAGCAAGTGGAAGGATAGTGTTGCTAGCATTTTGCTTGTTAATGGTCTTGATAGAGGGAAGTTGTCCTTCTCTCAACTTCTCTTTTTTCTACTTGTGCAAAGGAAATTGCAGCAGTCATAGTCCGTGGCCGATGCACTTTGACCTCCACCTTTGAAAAAAGAACCGACGAGTTGGCTTTCATTCCAATCTTTAGTCCTATTTGAGCTGCTCAAGTCGTTTTTGGTACTCCAAGACAATGCTAGTTTGGCGTATTTGGCAATCTCTCCATCAATATTCTCATATCCAGCAGGCCCAAATTGAACAAATAATCCAAAAACAAATTTTACCCATGAAGGCATTCCATAACAACCTTCAAACTAGTCATACCATTGAATTGCATTGTCGTCTAGACTAACAGCAATAATCTCAACTTTAGATGTTTCTAGAATGCAATGAAAGCAAAAATAT
Source organism: Malania oleifera (assembly GCF_029873635.1). NCBI lineage: Eukaryota > Viridiplantae > Streptophyta > Magnoliopsida > Santalales > Ximeniaceae > Malania > Malania oleifera. Next base: position 21,825,096 of record NC_080422.1, read on the forward strand.
TTTTCTTCCCTTGGAACCCAACCAGTAGGTCACCACAGTCCCACTAAGGAAATTCTACCTTAATACAAGAAGGGCCATGATTACACTCTCCTAGGTAACCTCCCTCACGCACAAATGGATGATCCTTACAATTAGCTGATCTAGAGGCATCATGTTCTCTCTATTTATGGGAAGATGTAATGAGAAGTTTAGAAAGGGATGCTTGGATCTCTTCAAATTGAGGCTTAAACAATTTAGTAAGTTCAGCCTTTAGCCTAGCTTCCATTTAGGATTTTGTTGAACTTTCTGAGGCCATTGTGCATGAGTGAAGATCGAGAATTCCAAGATCTTGCTTTTTTTGCCGGGTTAACAACATCCAAAGAACACTGGCTCTAAATACCAAACGATAAGACCCTAGGGGTTAGTCATAGAGAAATTGGGGAAATCGAAAGGATGGAAAATACGATTGGTCACTTTAAGGGGATTTGCCTCAAAACTAGCCAAAAGCTATGAATTATGTTATTGCTTGAAATAAAAAACCAAGTAGGGTTACATCTATAGGGTAGGGAACCCTACCCCATTAGGAATGTAATATATCTCAATCCAAGTTCTTGATGGACTCAATCCCCAATTGATTTGGGAATCCTAACACTCATAATGTTCCAGCTTTCTTCCTAATCCAGACTACTCAAACCGGTTAGACTAGTTGACCTCAAGACTAGTTGGGCTTTTGGTTCATTGCCTAGTTCAATTTCCAAAACATTGCTTATGCTTGAGTTTTCCTCAAATCAAACTTCTTTTAACTATGAATGTTGTGTAATAGATACCAAAGAGCCTGTTTAAATAGTAAAAAGTTTCACAAACCCTCAAAAAAAATTGAAGGAAATTCTATTGGATGCAAAGATGCCATCAATGCTATATAGCAAGTTTGAAAAAGGGAGAAAAAACCCTAAACAAATGATTTTTTTTTTTTGGATTAAAAAATAGATGTATGAGATAGAGCCAACAAAAAATACAACCTAAGTGGGACAAGAATTGCACAGGGAAAAAAAATCAAAAATCAAAACAAAACAATGAAATGAACTAAACAAAATTAACAAAGAAAACCCCTCTTCAATCCCTTTTTGTTGCCATTCACCAAGCACTTCAAATTAGTTGATTCCCTCCGACCTTTCTTCACTTTATTTTTACCATCATTGAGACGCACTTCATTTTCTCCAAGAGCAGACAGCTTGGACTCCATCTTATCCATTAATTCTTAAGCTTCTAAATCCTTCTTCGGAATCTCCTCCACTTGTGTAGGAATAATTCAATCCTCACACCAATGTAAATTAACCTTACCATCATTGAGACGCACTTCATTTCCTCCAAGATCAGACAGCTCGGACTCCATCTTATCCATTAATTCTTGAGCTTCTAAATCCTTCTTCGGAATCTCCTCTACTTGTGTAGGAATAATTCAATCCTCACACCTATGTAAATTAACCAAACCATCATCCTAAAAGATAGAAACCTCCTCCAATCCTTCCAAAAGGGATGGATGAGCAAATGATAAAGCCCCAAGTACAGCGGAAGATTCACAAACATATCCATACTATTCCCAAATCTTATCCAAAAGCAGCCCCTCATCATAATCAAAATTCATTATGGTCCTCACTGTCATTATCCAAGAGAGGTCTCCCCATTTCTTTATGTATTCTCCTTTGCTAGCCCATCACTAGATACACCTTTCTTAGCATGAAGATCTTCCACAATACTTCCCTAACCCCTAAAAAAAGTAGAGCACATGTTATTGGATAATCAACCTCCCTTGCCACAGCACTAGGAACAGAAAGAACAGTACCATCCAACTCAGCCAGCCTTATATATCAATTGGACAGCTGCAAATGCTATCATTGGTTCTTCTTTTAAACCTCTTCTTAAGATCAGATGGAGAACCACTAATGGAGAACTTTGGATGTTTATATTGTAGCTAGGGTTTTTTATTTTAGTTTGGGAAAAATCATCTCTCTCTCTCTCTCTCTCACCACCTTCTTCTTTTTTTCCTCTGTTCTGTATCTAGTTCTCTTTCTGCCTCTCTCTCTCTCTCTCTCTCTCTCTCTCTCTCTCTCTGTTCTTAACTCCCTTTTTGTTCTCTGTTCTGTCCCTGCATCCTACCTGCAGCATTTATTTCCCTCTTCTTCCTTATTTCTTCTTCTTCACTCCTCTCCTCATTTCTCTTCTATAATTCTCTCAATTCTCCCTCAACTAAGGTTCTGCTGCTGCACTACATCAAGATCTTTGGCACTATCTCACCCAAGTGCTCACTGCTCTCTCTTCTCTTCATATATTTTCCTCATTTCCACACCCATCTGAGCTGCCTTCCAACAAGCATAACCCTTTTGGCCTTAATTTTTTTGAAATTGACTCCTGTACCATCAGGTCCTCCCCCCCCCCCCCCTCTTCTCTCCTTCTTCCCAAAAGAAATAAAATAAAATAGAACCATCATCTTCTCTACTGTTCTTGTCTACACCAGCTGCTAAATCCTTTGTAATACTCCTTTTTTCAAGTCATAAATCTTGTCCACAACAGCTTCTAAATCCTCTGTAATACCCCATTTTCAACAGTCATAAGGATTTACTTAGGTTCAGTCCTCTGCTGGACATTCAAGGCTGTTTGAAGAGAAGATAGTTGTCTGCTTTTTCTCCAGCTACGAAACAGATGGTAGATCATGGGCCTGATTTTAACTTTGGGCCAGGATGCTACTAGTTCCTACTTGCCAGGCCTGAGATGAACATTGGGCCTGCTTTAGGGAATCCTTTTTAAGATAGCGCCGACAACCTTGACACTTTTTGAGATAATTGGACCTGAGATGGAGATTGGAGAAACTTTATTTAACTTTTTATTAACTTTGGCTGCTTTACCTAGCTAAGCAAATATTTCAGTCCAGTCCAGTCCAGGCCAACCCTGAAATAGGCCCAAATCTAAACAAAATAGAAATAGATGCAGGCCCAGACACTTCACCTTCAACCCCCAGGTAGCCTCCTCTGAAGCCCTAGCTGCCTCTGCAGAAGGCAGCACACCAGCCACTTCTTGTCGTCAATCTGATTGTCACATGTCAGTTCAAAAATAATTTTGCTGCCGATTCGCACCACATTTCACACAAAGTTCCTCTTTCCTTTGTGAGACAACATCCTTCCAAGATCGAGGTGCTCACCACTCTGCACCAGGAATTCCAATCACTTTACAGCTATCTTCCTTAATTGAATCCACCACCAACAGACAAAGCTCACTAGCAAAACTCCACCAGCCTTCATCACGACACCAAAATGGAAAATATTTTCCCATTCCACATCAAACCTAAGTCCAAAAAATTTTTCCCTTGTCTATCTAAACACCATCCAATAATCCACCTTCCCATACCTCGTTTTATGAGAGAAATGCCCCCCACCCAGCCAGACACTCAAGATAATCCATTGATGAACCACTATGTCACTGCCAAAGAAACCATAACTCAATGATTGCAAAGGGAGTTCCTCATAAAAAACAAAACAAACCCACCCTCACCCTCGCCTACTCTCACTTAAGCTCAGATTAAAGGCTACTGTCATGGCAAGCAGGAGCCACGGTTGACCACACACCAGACAAAACCAAGGACTACCAAAAAGGAAGGAGAAGACAGAGAATTTTCTTTTAACTGTGGAAATATCATTGTAAACCTGAACAAATGATAAGTAGGCAAAAATGGACTATGCATAAAAGAGATGCTAATTGAAGATATGATAAATAAATAATCAAACTAGTGGGCTGTTAATTTATGCAGAACTTAGCAAAAGCAGCTTCCCAGCCGTATCAAAGATAAGAGAATAGAGAACTGGGACAAGTACAATGCACAGGAGAAGATAATCTACGCCATTTAGCTCAAAGCATAACAAATAATATCTTTGGACATAATATTGAAACAGAGTATTCAATTTGTCACATGCCCAAACAGCAAACCGCTCCACATGGAAGTCTGTCAATAGCAAATTCACCCAGCAAGTAATTTGCTCAAGAAAAAAGTATCTATTTAAAAACCTACCACAGCATCAGAACAATACCATCGGAGAAACAGGTAACAGCATGATTTTCTAGAGAAATTAGAATCTAGATTAGCATAAAATTGATGCACAATAGCAAGATCCCAACAATCTAAAACAAATTGAGGAGAGGTTAAATTATTGCTTTACAGGGGAAAAAGGTGTTGATATACCTTTATATATAGCTCATGAACCTCTTGAAAGAAACTTTTAATTCCATCATCATTGCGGGAGTCATGAAGCAGCATAAATCGCGTATGTATGACTTGATTGGTTAAGAAAACAAAATGGTTAAGCAAACATGCATTTTTATTTTTTTTTAAGTTGTGAAAGAGAGAAAAATTAAAAAGTCTAAAATCAAGAATAATGAGCTGCCCAATTACCAAAATAAAACAAGTCATATAAACTAATTTAAAACGCAATGAAGCTGTTGGCTAAAGTGTAACAAAAATGACACCTTTTGAAAGCTTGGAGAGGTAAGCCGCAGGACACAAGAGCTTTGCAACATTCACACTTTAGAATTCTTGTAAATATACCACAGAGACGAGAAAGTGAGAATTGGGACACCTCCAACATGTCTCATTCTATGGCTCAATTATATCATGTATCATCTCGTCTGGGTGTTCTAGCAATAAAATATTATTATTTGAATGTTTTGAGAATTTCAATGCTATACTAAAGGAAAGCTCAAGAAAAACAAGTTTAGATGTCCAAGATTCCAAGGCACATGGCTTAAATTTAATGTCAGGCTTGCTTGGGATGTGGGAACTAAACGATCTTTACGTCAGATTGTCAGTAAGTTGCTTCTTCTACTTTTAATTAGTAAGTTGCTACAACTCAGCCTGCGTTGCACTTTGGAGTCTTAATTCTTTCCATACACAGCCAATCCTAAGCCCGATAAAGAGGGGTGGCATTAGGAGGTTGACAGCTAACATGCAACTAGTCAGCTTTCTATGATATGAATCCTTATTAATTATTCTCTCCCTTAAGCAATACATTGCAATTTCACGACCCACATTTAGTAAAAAATAGTCAAGAGCGGGTTGGGTCATCACCTCAAAGCGAAGCACGTTACGTCCCCTAGACTGATTGTGAATTAATTTTACCACTTTTAAACTGATTTTGTACTTTTAAAAAAATACTTCAAGCTTTTAAATCTTGAAATAGAATTTATAAACTCTATTTATCATATTTACTATCAAATAGTCAAGAATTGAACTTAAACTAATTGAAGATAAATCTCTTATATAGGTTGGCAAAAATCATATTTTAGAGGTTGATTCTTCAACTGGTTAGAATTTTATTTTTTTATTTTTTTTTTCAATCAGCTTAGGAGAATTTCATTGAAGGGCCTCAAGGGGATGCCACTTTGCCAACCATGTATAAACAGCCAACACTTACCTACTGAGCAAGGTGTCAAAAAAATCAAAAATTACAAGTGAGTCCACCAAGGACAACAACAATGCCAGCTAGTAAAAGTAGTAACCTGTTGTTCTTTAAAAACATTAAGGGGCTAGCCGTTCCTTCAAAAGCTCTCTTATTCCTTGCTAGCACAGATTCCATTCCAAGCCCACTGCACTCCTTCCACTGTTCTAGCAATAACCCACTGACATGCAAGAGGATTTGATCAATATTTCCCTCATTTGATGGTTATCTTGGGGGAGTGAGTTTCCTATAGAAGAATCTGACCAGGGTACACTGGAAATTTTTTGTGGAGTCACTGTAGTGATCTAATGCATTCTTGAGTTGAGGAATGTTCAAAAAATTCCCTTTATTGGAAAATTGGCCGCACCAAACATCATGCCAAAAGAAAACATTGTCCCCACTCCCTAATCGAAAACTGATACAAGGGAAGAAATCTTCCCAACCTTTCCTAATGAATTTCCACCCATTATGCCACCCATTATTCTGAAATCAAATGCCATACTTTGAGGCAATTAACCCCCCTCAAAGATTATCCTTCTCCTTCATAAATCTCCAAAGCCGAGGCTTATTGAAAGTAAATAGAGATTTAAACCCCAAACCTCCATATTTTATATGTTATTTAACAAACCCCAATTTTACCCGGTGGTACTTGAAATCCTCCCCCAAGCTCCCCTAAAGAATCTCCTTTGGATTGCCCCCGACCTTTCGGCAACCAAGCAGGGGATAAGGCAGAGGAACATGAAGTAATCTGGGAGATTAGAATCGTATTCACTTTGGAAGGATGTCCAGGTGGGGGATTCAGTATTATTGATTACTTTTGCTTAAATTAATCATCTTTCATTGGTCCATGGTGTTATTTGTTCTTTTCTAATTCCAAATTGTGACTCCTTCTCTGGAGATTTTCATTTTAGAACATATTGAATGATAGAAAGCTGGAGGAGCTTTCTTCTTTGCTTGTTTTGTAGGAGGGTTGCCATACCTTTAATAATAGGAATGTTAGGATGTGGATTTTGGATTCTTCAGGCAATTACTCATGTCCTTTCATCATCATATTTGAGAGGCTAAAGTCCCTTCTAAGATTAAAGAGCTTATTTGGTTGGTGCCCCTTATTAGATTTAACACCCACCACAACGTAGGAGGCCTTAAAAAGCCAATTCTCCAAATTAGCATTTGGAGGCTGTTTCTCATTTACTTTTGCACCGTTCAATGTACTTGGGGCATCATTATTTGGCTTATTTAGTGAGGCTTGGGTGTGTTCAAAGACAGTGGAAGATCTATTTGGTATTTCTTTTACAGGATTCAGGAGTAAGGATGCAGTTAGTTTTTGGTGCTGGATATTCTTTGCTGTTTTGTGGGCAAATTGGTTGGAACAGGATGCATGTACATTGCTTTGGGATAGATATTGTATTTGGCATCCCTTCGGGCTTTTTGTGCAGGTTGTTTTATGGTACTTTTTTTGAGGATGTTAACTAAATTGAGCTGATTGGATTTTATTTGTATGTTCTCCTTCTCGTACGAGGAGCCTTGCCCTTTTTGTTGTACATTCTCTTTTTTTTCTAACACATATTCCTCTTCTATTCAAGAAAAAGGCTTATAGATGATGTCAAGGATATTTACAATAGGGTAATCTATGGAGGGTGAGTCTAGAAAATTTCCAATCACAATAGGGGTACATAAAGGGGTCAGTTTTTGAGTCTTTATATTTTTGCTTTAGTTATGCATGAACTGAACAGGAATATCCAAAATAAGGTTCCAAGGTATATGATTCGCACATGACATTGTCTTGGTTGATGGAGCTAGATGTGGGGTAGAATCTAAGTTAGAAGCAAGGAGAGAAGATTTAGAGTTAGGTTTTAAAATAAGCAAAAACTAGACAAAATACATGAAATGTGATTTTTGTAGTTTTAAGAGCAATATTGGAAGAAATATTACACTTGATAGTCAAGAAACTCTTAGCGTGAATAGATTTTGGTACCTTGAATCTATTAAGCACGTTGAAGGAGAAATTAAAGAATGCATAAAAAACGTAAAGTTAAAGCAATTTGAGTAAAATAGAGAAGTGGTTCTAGCATTTTGTTTGATCATAGAACACATTAAATTTTTTTTTTTCTACAAGAAAAAAGTTCTATAGGATGGCTATAAGGCAAAATGTTGGACAACTAAGAAGCAACATATCCAAAGTAGAAATTGAAAAACGAGAATACTGAGATAGATGAGTGGTATAAGTTTAAAAGATGAATTAAGAGGTGAACTCATCTACCGTATGCTAGGGGTATCACTTCTAGAAGATAGGGAAACCACGGTGAAGATGGTTTGACACTTACAACAGAAGCCAGCTAATGCTCCAGTGATGACAATGAGTTAACTATCGATAGTGGTAGTAGGAAGGAGAACAGTAGACCATGTAACTTGGATTGAGAGTAAGGAGTTGATGGCACTCCAACTTTCCCTACAATGTATGGCAAAATAGAATTCATGTATCTGATCAAACCTAGTGGGCATTTAAGGCATGGCTATCAGTGAGGGTCAGGATGGTGGTGATATAAACCATAGGAGGTTTTAGCGTTTTATTTTGCTGGACATGGGCTGCAGTTCCTGTCCACAGGTCTCTCTTATTAGTATTTGGGGTTGGTTAGGTGAATAAGATCATATGTGAGGCCTTGCCTAGGCTATGTCTAGTTTGCCAAGTCAATTTCAGCAATTTCCTATATCTGATATCAAGTCCTTGTGTGATGATAACAAAAAAATCTACACATGCATGTAACTTCTTTCAAATAAAAAGAAATAAATAACATACTCTATGAGAACTCCTGAAGTAACCATGCTTTATTTTGAGAATATGTGAAGCAATTCTAACATCAAGTGTAATGCCAATGCAACTTGCTGCAATGTCCAAGAATTCTAGGTATGGCACACAGAACCAACCTCTTAATATTCTTTCAATAATTTTCCTACATTTATCTAACACAGCCCTTGTTTTATTCTCAGCAAACTCTAAAACTTTTACGATTGAAAACCTTACCATGAAATAAAAGGGAAATGATTAGGGTAAATGCAGTGAAATGGCCTTGACTTATAGTGAAGTGCTGTGGCATATTAGGTTCTGAACTGACCATAGAAACCTGGACTATGATTTGATAAACTGGAAGAATTGTTTTGGAGGCTATATCTAGGGTTGTTTGATGGCAAAAGGATCGAAAAATATATAGGCAATCGAGGCTTATAAGGGTTAGATTTCCTCATCCAATACAGATCCTAACAATAACCTTTATAAGCCTCAACTGCCTACATATTTTTCGATCCTTTTGCCATCAAACAACCCTAGATATAAGCCTCCAAAACAATTCTTCCAGTTTATCAAATCACAGTCCAGGTTTCTATAGTCAGTTCAGAACCTAATATGCCACGGCACTTCACTATAAGTCAAGGCCATTTCAATGCATTTACCCTAATCATTTCCCTTCAATTTCCAAGTAGACCAACATGCAACAGCACTCAAACACAAGTCAAACCTCTTTCAAAACATTCAACCTAGTTTCCCCCTTTAGTTTTAACGGCAGAGTAACACACTCATCTGCACTTGACTTGCTGACAATTACAGTCCAACAATCTTTAGGATTGTACCTTAGATTACTCTCAGGATGAAGAAAAAACAAATGATGCATTACGAAAAAGAAATAGCCCCACTGAGATGTAACTCAACCACATTTATATCCAATTGTCAGCAATTTTCTAACTAAAATTTTCTTAAATGGGCAAAGAAGTTAGTCAAAGCATGATAGATGAGCTGACTTTTCTCTGGGATCTGATAACCACCCCATCAGATGATGATCCAAATTTATAAATTTGGTATGGGCCCACATAAGAACAGATCAACCTACTGCAGCAGACACAAACTACAAAACCAACCAAGTCCCTCTCAATGGTGCAGATCCAAGGTTCTCAGGCCCATCACCGGACAAATTGAAGAACATGGGTAAGTACTATTAATTATTTACTTATTTGTCTCACACTTTTCTATTCTTTTTTCCAATTTCACGATTCCCACAAATAAAATGCTAGTTTATAAAGAACACCGCTCCCCCATCCCCAGCATGCACATGCAATTTTCATCCAAATCAGAACAATCACACTGCACATTAACTGACAAAAAAAAAATGAAAAAACATTATGTGATATAGTGTAGGTTTGTGTGCATGCGCCCATGTAAAATTCTATCTAACTGCTACTAGAATTCAAATGTTAAAAAAAAAAAAAAAAATAACAGAATGCTATCAAAATTTTCTTTTATTTAAAAGGGTAGATGAAGAAAATGGAAAGGAATCAAAAGAACTGAAAAATACTGCAACAGACAAAAACTAAAAAGAAGACCAAAAAGTTGAAGGGGAAATTAAACACGGAAATTCCCAAAAGCTTGTGAGAAACAAAATGGAGAAGAACACACACTAGAGAAATAATCACACGCACAAGACAATATTTATGTGGTTCGGCAATTTTGCCTAGGTCCACGGAATTGCAGGGATTTCACTAGAATCAGGGAAGAGAAATACAAAGTGCAAAAGTACAGTTTCTCTCACTCTCTCTTGGAGAAGAACTATATGCACCAACCCTAATCACCAAAGCAAACAGCTTTATATCGTGCGCACAAGGACTCACACTCTACAACACACATAGTAGGACTTTAGATTTATATACATTAGGGTTTAAAAGGTTTGAGCTTTCAAAATAGGAAAGTTCTGCCAAAATCTCACACAGAAGATCGTCGCCATCGGCCTAGTAAAACCCTGTATTTCCATGGTCGCGCCCCAGTCGAGGATCATGAGAAATCAAGAATTTGAACTTCAACATCCTTGACCTAGTTGCACCATTAAGTCTTGCTGGTCGAGATGCTAGTCGAGACTTGCAGGATCTCGTTCTTCAGGAAAGCTCAGGATCTCAACTTGGTCGCCCTTTAAGGTCTTCTTGGTCGAGCACTTGGACGAGACTCTCAGTATTTCTGGCTCAGCCAGGCTTGGGCCGATACTCCATGGATCAAACACAACTAGGCTCTACAAAGCCCAACACAAGTCCCTCTCAATGATACAGATCTAAGGTTCTCAGATCCATTGCTAGGCTTAATGAAGCACATGGGTAAGTACTGTTGTTTATTTGTCTCAAATAACTCTTTTCTATTTTATTTTTTTTTTCCCATTTCATGACTTACAAATAAATTGCTATTGTATACACAACATCTCTCTCCCCTCCCCCAGCAAAAGAAGAAGCGCACACATGTGATCTTCATCCATATCAGAACAATCACACTGCATGCTAACTTAAAAAAAAATGACAAAACATTGCATAATATAAATTGTAGGTTTGTGTGCATGTGCCCAAGTAAAATTCTATCAAACTGCTAACAGTATTCAAATGTAAAAAAATACAGAATGCTGTCAAAATTTTCTTTTATTTAAAAAATAGATGAAGAAAATAGAAATAAAAAAGAATTGAAAATTACTGCAACAGACACAAACCACAAAGGAAACCAACCAAGTACCTCTCAATGGTACAGATCTAAGGTTCTCAGACCCATTGCTAGGCATAATGAAGCACATAAATTAGCACTGTTATTTATTTGTCTCACATACAATCTTCTATTCCTTTTTCCAATTTCATTACTCTAAAAAAATAAAATGTTATTGTATAAACAGCACCGCTCCCTTTCCCTCGGTGAAAGACGAAGCATGCACATGCAACCTTCATCCAAATCAGAACAATCACACTGCACATTAACTAAAATAAATAAATAAATAACAAAACATTGTGTAATATGGAGTGCAAGTCTATATCCATGTGCCCATGTAAAATTATATACAACTGCTAAAAGAATCCAAATTTTAAAAACATACAAAATGCTGTTAAAAAAAATTTTTTTTTTTAAAGGTAGATTAAGAAAATGAAGAGGAACCAGAAAAACTGAAAATTCAAGGAAACTTAGTTCATGAATCCACTCCCCTTATTGCATATAAATACCTTGTTCAAGCAAAATTCCTATTCAAAGCACACTATACAATCTGCGGCTTTGAACAAGTTTGGCACAATATTATGCCGCTCATATTGTCTATTGGCTAAATTACACCCCAAATCTGCAACTCTAGCAAGAAAGAGGAACCAAAAAAGTGAAAAAACAAGGAAACTTAAATAATGAATCCACTCCCTTAACTTTACATATAAATACATTACGCATGCAAAATGACTTGAAATTTCACAGCACATCATACAAAGCACTACTTTCAACAAGTTTGGCATAATATTGTTCTCTATTACATTTTTTTTTTTTCTTTCACAACATTTACTTAATTTGTATTCTTCTTCTTTAGATAGAAACTTGGACTCCATCTGTGTACCACCAATTGCTCTTGCCATGAATATCTTTATACACAGCCGGTCCCAAGCCGAGATTAAGGAGGGTTGCGTTAGGTAGCTAATAGCCAGTGTAAAATTTGTCAAGTATTTATGAGATGAATCCTTACCAAATGTTCATTGGGGTGTGCCCTACAAGTGAGGTGTTGCACTTATCATGTCCAAGTAGCAACAAATGGACAAGGGTGGGCAAGACGAGGCCATTCTAGAAGAAAAAGGGTCAACAAGGTAGTTCAAGAAACTAGGTTAGATTAGCAACTTGTAACCTAGGGACACTCAATACAATAATTGGGAAAAAAAATTTAAGTTATTATGGCTCCAAGAGACTAGGTGGTTAAGGGAGAAAGTTAGAAAAATTGAAAAATCACGATTTTAACTTTCATATACTGGAAAAAGGGGAAAAAAAAAAAAGAGGGGGGGGGGGGGGGGGTTGGAAATCATTGTAGATAAGGACCTGAAAGATTATGCGGTAGGTGCTAAAAGAATGGGGGATAGGATCATAAAAATCAAGATAGTTGTAGGCCAAGTGATAATAAATTTTATTAGTATGTATATTCCCCAACTAGGATTAATGCAAAACCTTAAAAGACAATTTTGGATAATGGAAAGATACTGGTAGCATTATACAAGGGATGCCAGGATCGGAAAAAAAATTCATGGGAGCTGATTTGAATGGACACACTGGAAAGGAAAATAAAGGTTATGAGATAATCAATGGAGGCCATGGTTAAGGAGATAAAAATGAGCCTGGTGATATAATTTTAGATCTCGCCATTTCTTACCATCTTGTTAAGATGGATACTTGTTTTAAGAAACTAGAACAATTAATAACCTTCAAGAGTGGACAAAATAAAAGCCAATATATTTTTTCTTAACTAGGGGGGGAGACAATTTACCTTGTAAGGATTGTAAAGTTATCTCAAGGGAAAGTTTGATATCACAACATAGAGTTTTAGTATTAGATATTTGTACAAAGATACAAAAGAAAAAGAGCAACATAAATCAATGCAAGAGGAGACAGTGGTGGAGCTTAAAGAGAGAAATATAGTAAAAGTTGAAACTAATTGTTAAAGGGTGGTATTGGACAATAGGGGATCTAGTATGCAAACACTTTGCAGCGTAGAATGGGTAACTCTATAAAAAATAAATAAATAAATAAATAAGGAAAGAGATTTTAGGCGAATCCAAAGGAAGAGTCTTGGATAGCAAAGAAAGCTGGTGGTGGAATTAAGATGTTTGAAGAGCAGTAAAGACAAAGAAAAAAAATTGATATAAAACATGGCAGAGTGTAGAAATATAGAAAATTTTGAAAAGTATAAAGAGGCAAAAACGGCTATTGGTGAAGCTAAACACAAAGCTTATGATAATTTATATGCTAAAATTGATACAAAATAAGGGGAAGGAGACATATAAACTAGCTAGAGCTAAAGAAAGAAATTGTAAAGATTTAGGGAATGTAAAATGCATAAAAGATGAGAATAATAATGTCTTGGTAGAAGAAGAAGTAGAAATAAAAGAGAGGTGGCGAAAATACTTTAACAAGTAGTTCAATGAAATCAAATGAAAGCTTAAACCTAGAAGTATCAATGAGGAAAATACAAAAAATCTAAAATTTATTTGCAAAATTAAAGTCATTGAAGTTAGATGGCTTTAAAAAAAAAAAAAAAAATGTGGGAGTTCGCTAGGACCATATGACATTCCAATTGCAGTTTGAACATTTAAGGAATAAAGGAAGTATATGGTTAACTAATATATTCAACACTATCATAAAAACCAAGAAATGTCAAAGGAATGGAGGAAAAACACATTAATGCATTTACAAAAGCAAAGGGGATATTCAAAATTGCTATAACTATCGCAAAATTAAACTTATGAGTCATATGATAAAATAGTGGGAAAAGGTAATTGAGCAAGGAATAGGAATGAAAACGGGGGTTTTAGAGAATCAATTTGGCTTTGTGCCTACGAGATTTACAAAAGAAGCTATTTTCCTATTAAGAAGATTAATGGAAAAGTTTAGGAAAAAAAAGAGACTTGCAAATAGTTTATATTGACTTAAAGAAAACATATTATGCAGTACCCGGAGAAGTTCCATGGTGAGTTTAGAAAATAAGGGAGTATGCAGCCAGATATACTAATGTCATTAAGAATATGTATGATAGAGTAGCAACTAGCATTAGGGTTGCAGGAGAGTTTAGAGAATTCTCAATCACAACAGATGTACATCAAGGTTCTACTTTAAGCTACTATGTATTTGCTCTAATGATTGAAGAACTTACTAAGAATATCCAAAATGATATCCCATGGTGTATGTTGTTTGCAGATGATATTGTTTTGATTGATAAAAGCAAGAGTGGAGTAGAATCTAAGCTAGAACTTTGGAGAGCAACATTAGAGTCTAGAGGATTTAGGATAAGTAGAAATATTATAGAATATATGAAATGTAAGTTCACCCATATAAGGAGGAATATTGAAGACAAGATTAAACTTGATAATCAAGAAATCAACAACACTAAAAGATTTCAATATCTTGCTTCTATTATGAAAGAGGGAGAAATTGAAGAGGATGTAGTACTGAGTCAAAACAGGTTAGGTAAAATGGAGGAGTGCATCGGGTGTGCTACAATATAATAGAATACTATTGAAACCAAAAGGAAAGTTCTACAAGACGGCTGTAAGACCAGCCATGCTTTATGGGCCAGAATGTTGGCCAACTAAAAAACAACACATTCAAAAAGTGAAAGTATTTGAAATGTGCATGTTAAGGTGGATGAGTGTTATAACATTAAAAAATAAAGTATAGAATGAAAATATTCGTAGTAAGTTGGGCATAGTACCAATAGAAGATAAGATAAAGGCAGGACAACGTAGTTGGTTTGGACATTTGAAACATTGGCCAATTAGTGCACAATTGAGGAAGAGCAAGCTAGTCATTATAAATGATACTAGAAACGGAAAGTGAAGACTTAAAATAACTTGGAATGAGGTAGTGAGGAAGGATTTAATAGCTCTTAAGTTAGTCAAAGAAAATGCCTCAAATGAGTGAATTGGTGGAAGAGGATTCATATAGTCAACTCCACATAGTGGGACTTAAGGCTTGTTATTGTTGTTGTTGTTGTTGCTTTCTCTTTCAGAAGAAAATTACTTTAAATCCAATACACTCCAACTGAAAGGTCTCACGCCAACCTAATCTTAAAAGAAAATTACCTAACTGATGCAAGGCTAGCTAAGGCCAGTTGGATCTCAAAAGGAATGTAGGTCGCATAAAACCACATGAGAAGAGCCAAAAAAAAAAAAAAAAACACAATTAACCATGATCTACATGTCACATTACTCCAACAAATTACAAAAGCGAACAAGATGGATAAATGACAGCAGGCCTTGGATCAACATTAAGGTCACTCCTTTGTGACTGGTTGGAGGTTGGACATAGGTTGAGTCCAAGGGGTTAGCCTCTCTGCATAAAAGGGTAAGGCTGCGTACACTACACAGGGATGCTTGCAAGCAAGGAGCCTTGTGGCCCAGGGACACTTTTTTTATCAAGATGGATAAATAGGCATGACTTGGGTGACCTAGAATCTTCATGAAATAGAAAAGTGGACACATAAATTTTAAATCAATTTGTAAAACTGTAGGATATGACCTGCTGTAACATATACTGAGACCACCAAATCATTGAATCGGTCAATTGCTTTTAAAAACCTGGATCAACAAACAGGAAAAAAAAAAAAAAGTATTATGAAGATGCTATGCTGATGGAAATCAAGATGTTGACCTTATAAATCATCATGCAACAGAGTTTATTTCACCTCACTTGCTTATCATGAAAAAAAAAAAAAAAAAACACTATTTCAACCCATCAGTTCACGTCAGTAAAAATTTCATGATGCAGGAGAAAGGGACAAAAGAAATAGAAAAAAGGAAGAACACAAAGATGGGGGCAGTAGTGAGAGAAACTTACATGGCACTTGTTGTCCATGCAAGGTCCTGGACAATATCCAAAGCTGCATGTAATATGAACTGGTGCTGATGAGCAGCATCTTCTTTCTACTAGTTGATAATGACACCAGTGATATTAGTAAGCACTCGACAATAAACAACATGTTATATGAATCTATCAAGAAAAAACTACAGATAGCTGAAAATAAGCTCAAAGTATTCTAGAGAAGAGTTTAAATGTGAAACTCCAGAAAAAGAACTGATGGGAATAATGAAAGTTAAAAAGTAAATATAACGCACTCAATGTTTTCAAAATTGCAAAGTCTTGGAAGTTAATGCGATATTCTATCCACATTTTCACAATGCAAGCTGGATAAATATGAAAAAGACTACAACGTCTGACAAGAAAATTGAGGAGAATATTGACACTTAAGATCTGAAATCCTTAGACAAGCCTTAAAACTGACAGGTTTTATAGAAACAAACAGAGAGCTCAAAATCTAATGACAGCAACTCCATGCCAAACATATTATAGGATTCTATGTTTTCGGTTTTACTCTATTGTCAGCAGTTCAATAAGCATGGAAGCTTGAAATAAAGCTGTGATCGGATCAATTGCAAAAACTAAATATGGTCAGACATTGAATTACAGACTTACAGAAATATGCCTCAGAATGTACTGAATATAATAAGTACTGTAAAAAATGCTGTCCATAAGTCTCTGTTAAATAGCTCAGCAGAAAAATGAATTAAAAATTAGTATTATAAAATTCTGAATGTCTAGGACCCTGAGAAAACTTAAAACCTATGCTTAGGTTGGAAACCAACTAAGAACCTGCTTCTTAGCTGGAAACTAAGTAGAGGGTAAATATCTTCTTCTTGTATCTTAAAATTAAGAATAATAAAGGATTTGAAGAAAAATAGAACCCCTCTTAGGTGGAAACCAAAAGAACACTCAGCATAAATTCAATTTCTATTTTTCTTAGTTCGTTTGGAAACTAAACGAAGGGTAATGATTTCTTGCCCTATGCATTTCCAAAGAAACTATTGCAGAATTTGACAGATGGATGACAGGTAATCATAATGTTAACTCCATGGTTCCCTGTAAATTACAATAATTAGGAAAATTCTCAGTATCCAATCAATTATCATGAAAGAAAAAATTTATGCTACAAGAAGAACAGGGGAAACTCAAAACTTCTCAGTATCCAATCAATTACGTTGACAGCAAAGAAGAATAGGTGAAACTCAAAACTAGGGAAGAATTCATACTTTTGCTGCAGAGCCAACTTCAGCCTCATATATGGGAATGTCATTCCTGCTCACAATCATAAAACACGCTGTGCTAGCCATGCCTATCCTGCACAAGCATGAGTAATTGTTAACTAATTATTGTCAAATTGAAAGCAGCTGAAATTACAAGTATCACATAAAGAAAGCAAAAGAATTCAATAATCAGTGCTCTAATTTGTTAGTACAAAGCTAACAGTTTTTGATGTTTAAATACATAAAAAAAATCCCTAAACTAACTAAATTGAATCTTGTGTAATTGTTTGGATGAGTTGAAAAAAAAAAATTTCTTTATTTTTATCGAGGAACCCAACAGATGAAAATGTAAAGCCAGATATCTATTTTTGCATTTTTTTCTCCCTTGGCTTTCACAGCAGTCCAAATAAAGCAAAAGAGAGAGTATCAATAATACAGACTAGGTAAAATATTTTAGCAATCAAAGTAATCCAAAATTAGAATTTGTTAGAGCATGGCTCTAATACTGTTGAATAATTGGGTAAAATGAAAGACTTAAACTCAATTATAGGTCTCTCCCTCTACTTATAATATATGTCAAGTACAATAAGAATGACCATAATACCCTTACTAACTCACACTTATTACTAACAAAACTTTAACACATAATAATAATGCTAAATGACTAAATAACCATTAACTACCACTCAAGCTGGAGCATATATATCATATGCTCCTAGCATGTTACAAGCGAATTTCACATGAACACCTCCCAAGGCTTTAGTGAACAAATCAGCAAGTTGAAACTCAAACTTCACATGAGTGGTTGTAATGAGCTTTGGTACAAGTTTCTCTCGAATAAAGTGGCAATCAACTTCCATGTGCTTTGTTTGCTCATGGAAGATGGGTTGCCGGCAATATGAATAGCAGCTCGATTATCACACATCAACTCCATAGGCTGAGAATGTGGAAAACCTAGTTCTTCCAACATGTTCTTCAACCAAACAAGTTTACGTGTAGTATACGCCAAAGCCCTATACATTGACTCAGCACTCAACTTAGCCACCACAGTTTGTTTCTTACTTTTCCAAGCCACTAATTTACCACCGACAAAGACACAATACCTGGTTGTGGATCTTTGGTCAAAAGGTGACCCGACCCAATTTGCATCTGTACATCCATAAATATGAGAGTGACCCAATTTTGATATAAGAGACCTCTCCCGGTGCACCTTTGAGATATCTCAAAATGCAAATTACTAGATTCCAGTGACTTGTTCTCGGGGAATCGAGAAACTAACTCACAACACTTGTTCTGAAGGATATATCTGGTTGAGTAATTGTGAGATAATTCAACTTTCCAACAAGTCTCTAGTACCGACCTGCGTTAGGCAACAAATCACCCATATATGGCACTAACTGACTATTGGGATCCATGGGTGTATCAATAGGTTTGGATCCCAAAAGCCACATCTCATCTAAAAGAGCATACTTCCTCATGACAAGAAAGTTCTCGTACGAGATCTCAATAGTTCTATACCCAAGGAGTACTTCAATGGTCCCAAGTCCTTGGTCTAAAACTTACTTTCTAGGAAAATCTTTAGGTCCTTAGATGCCTCGATCATCATCACTAGTGATCACAATGTCATCCATATACACAATAAGCAAAATCCTGAAAAATGAAGTCTCCCCATTTAAATACAAAGTGATCCACTACACATCAATGGAGGCCAAACTCAAGTACTACAACACTAAAACAACCAAATGTGCCCTTGGAAATTTTTTTTAATCCATACAATGACTTCTTATGAGGACATACTAAGCCTAACTCCCCTTGAGCAACAAACTTAAGTGGTTGCTCCATATATACCTCCTCGTGAAGATCACGATGGAGGAAAGCATTCTTCACATCTAACTGATGTAGAGGCCAATAACAAGTGATGGTGAAAGAAATGAACAAATTGTACTAAGGCAAGTTTAGTGACCGGAGAGAGTATGTTTGAATAATCCAAATCATACACCTAAGTGTACCCCTTAGCAACAAGACGAGCTTACAAGCCACAGAACCATCAGGATCGACTTTCACATTGTAACCCCAACGACAACCAACCACAAACTTATCAAGAGGAAGAGGTACCAAATCCCAAATATCATTACCATGTAGTGCACACATCTCTTCAACCATTGCTGTCCTCCACCTAGAATAGGATAGGGCTTCAAAAATAGATTTTTGAAGAGCAATAGAAGACAAAGAGTACTAACAAAACAACAATAAGAGGGTGACAAGAAATCATAACAAACAAAGTTAGAGATTGGATGGGTACAAGTGTGTTTACCTCTTTGAACAGCTATTGAAGGATCAACATCATGGGAAATAAAATCATCCGATGAGAAACTAGAGGCACAGTAGCAAAAGCTGGAGGAGGCACTTCCCCCTTGAGTTGTCATGTGAATACTTGCAAATTGGGATGACCCAAGCGACAAGATGAACTCAAACTGGATAAAGATGTAGGGGGATTGGGCATAGATAATAGGTTGGGGTCTGGAAGGCAAGGCAGAGGAAGGGACACATCAAAGTCAACAAAACTCAATGAATCAAATCGCGATATAGATCATCGGATTGTACAATTCTACGGTCCGGATTCACCCAAACATTCCAAGTTGCAACAAAAATCAGAATCAAGTAGAATCGTGGTAGAATCATAAAAGAATCGGTAGATCGTAGAATAGGAATTGCAGGATTGTACAGATCCTACTCTGTTACCTGGATTGGGATTTTTTCTCCCCTTTTTGGGCTTCAATAATGTGGCCCAATACGTGGTTTTATTCACCTAAAGGCCCCAAAAGGTTTATGTTTAGTCCAAAGTCTTCTAAAACCAGGGCAAAATGGCTCCCAGCCTCCCATCAGTGAACAGATTCAGCGGAATCAGCACCTGACTTCCCTGGAGTTCAACAACTCAGTCCTCTACTCATTGAAATTCAGCAACCAGCACCTGAATTTCTCTCCTGTTCACAACCAGAGAGACCTCCATCTGGAGACTGGTGTTTGATCAGCAGCAGCTAGTAGACTTGCTGTTTGATCAACAGTTCTTTGGTGTTCAACAACCAGAGTTCCTGGGGTTCAACAAAAACTCAGTCCTCAGTCCTCTTCCTTCTTTGGTGTTCGACAGGAACACATCCGTCCTCTTCAACACAGAGTTCTTGTTTGATCAGCAGCAGCCAAGAAAAGAGCCAAGCCAGCTGGCCTAGCAGAGCTGCAGAGGTATGCTTTCAAACAAATTTTTTTCTTCTTGAAAAGACTCAATAGTAAGCACTGTTTTTCTCCTTCTTCTTCTCCTTTTCTTGCTCTTCTTTTTTTCTTCTTTTTATGGTTTGAACTTTTTGTTGTATTTTTAACTTCTTATACTGACTAAGTTACTACCCAAGTTCTTAGTCTTAAGAATAGTCATAAAGTTCCACATACATAATTTTTTAACATTTATTTTACATTGAAAGTAGAATCTTACGATTCTTGATTCGATTCTACGATTTGATTTTGCAGACCCCTCCAACGATCCCACTTAGAATCTTGATTCTAACAACCTTGGTGTAGACTCAAAAAAGGTGACATCAGCAGAGATTTGATGTAAAGTAGGACTATAACATCGATATCCCTTTAGAGTATAGGAATAGCTTAGAAAAATACATTTGATAGCACGAGGATCCAACTCATCTATTCCTAGAGTTAACTGATGCACGAAGGACACACAGTCGAATATACGAGGGGGAAAGGAGCAGAGGAGCCTTAGGGAAGATAACAAAATATGGGATTTTACATCAAGAACAGAGGGTGACATTTTATTGATGAGGGAGCAAGCTGCAGGCACAGATCACTCCAAAAAACATTTATTTCAATTTTAAAGAAGTGATGTTAACAGGCTACCTTCACTGCATGGCTCGTACAAAACAGAGTCAAACGACGTCAGTTTTAAATGTTCTGCATGCCCCGTGCCAATGTCATTTTCCATTTTATTGGTGGGAGGGAGGTTAGCTTTTGCCTTTTGGTTTTCTTTTGGACCGATCCATTCAAAATTCTTTATTGTCTTAGTTAGAAACTTCTGTCCCTTCCCTTTCTAAGAAAATCCTTTCATGTCACCTTGTATTTTTCCATGTGTTAGTGCATTTTAATATATTATTAATTTACATATATTAATAAATGTATCTTGAATTGGGATATGTATTTGTATTTAATGAGTAGTTGATTCATGAATTTCATAAGTTCACAATATTAATGGAGTGAAACTTGAATTTACACATGTATTTATTTGTTTTAAATATATTTTATGTATTAGATTCATGCATAAAGGATATGAATGGACCCTAAGGATGGTTTTGACTACGATTACGTAAGGAGGCACCTTTTACTAACAAACCCGTGAGGCAAGTGGGTCAAAACGAACAATACCTCACTAGACTTAAACCCAAAATAGTTATATTTGGTATCAAAGTCACCCTAGGGGTACTATCATGTGGGTGAATCCTACACAAGGGTGTAAGCCACTCTGACAAGGGTGTTAGAGATTGGACGGGAGATTCTGTCATAGTCCCACATCGAAGATGTACTAAGGAGATCTTGAGCTTATAAGGATGGTTTGGGCTCCGACTATGTGAGGTGCCTTTTATAGGACAAACCCGTGAGGCCAGTGTGCTAAAGCAAACAATACCTCACTGGAGTTGGGCCCAAGATTGTTACATTGTTCAAACTAAAAATTCACAATTTAAGTACAAAGAGTTTAATAACCAAAAAAAAAATAATCATTTGTGTAGTTTTAGACTCTTTTATTTGTGCAAAATTGAAGAGTCATATGATTCAAATCGAGTTGTGTATCTTAGGAGACAAGTTAAGCGTAGTTCTGCTGTATCGGTTCATGGATTAAGACAAAATCGCAGATGACTTGAATCTCTTTAAAGAAAGCAAGATATCCATGTGCCAGCCTAATTATAAATTGTATTTGTATTTTATTGGTATTTTGTCTAATTTTTATTTGTACTAAATTACCTACACCATGCTTTGCAAGTAGTCAAGGAGAAAATTAACAATTTATTAGTTCACATTCTGCCTATGGTTACGTCCTCACTAACTTTTATTAGTCTTTTTATACTTGGTTTATGGAACGAATATTTATAAAAAATAAAATGGTAATAACATAAAATTTTGATGATTTATGAAGAAAAAAAATATTGTTTGCTTCCCATAAATAAATAATAATGAAAAGTTTGCATTGCTATAATTATATAAGAATACATATATTTATGATAATATTTGAAAATAGTCATTTTTATCAATTTGAAATCATAAATTAATAAAAATATCTTTGTTATCATGTGTTTTATGATGACAACAATCTCTCTCTCTTTTGAGTGAGATATCAAATTCTGATATTTTTTATTTCACAAAATAAATATTTCATTAAATAGAGGAACATCTAAAGTGTTTTTTTTTTCAGGTTAAAGATAGCTGTAATATTCTTCATAGGTCCTATAGGAGCCTCTACAACAAACTACTAGACTATTAATCAGTAGAATCTATGACCTAAAATTCAAAGAATGTCATTATCCAAATTAGATCTCTAACCTCCTCAAAGAAAATCAAAACATAAACCACTAGGCTAAGGTTTGTATTTTTTAAGGTACTGTTTGGTTAGACATTTTATGTATGCTCCTCACATAAGAATACTTCTTGCGAACGTGGACTTTCTTTCTTTTATTTTTCTACTTTGGCTGTTATTTGCAGATGTGTCAACGTGTCTGGCTTTGAGATCAAAGTTTCACAATGCCAGAGGGCACTCGTTTGTTACTTCGCACTGCCATTGGTAACCAAGGAACTGCTGCTTGGGTTTCAAGTTGCAAGTTTTGGAGCTAGGGATCGAAGATTTGATAATTAGGAATTGAAGATTTTTAGTTAGAAGGCTCAATTTTGAAGAGTTGAATTCGAGTATTGCAGTTAGGGATTACCAGGAAGGTGCATGAATCTTGTCTAATTTTTGTTTCATGGATTTGGTGTTTTTTTCTTACGAATGATATGATCATCAACTTTTAAATTAAACTAGTAAGTAATGGCGATCTGATTATCAGATGTTTCCACCAGCATTGAAGCTCACAGAATCCGTGATTTTTCCTAACCTCATTATCAATTAACCTGATTGATTCAATTACGCTCCTTGGTTAACCAATTAGAAGTCCACAAATTGATCTTTTCCCCTGAAAAATTCAGGACAAATGCAGCTTTGTAGAAATCTCTCTCTTTCTCTCTCTCTCCCAAACGTTAATGTAATGCTGTTGATCTGTCTTTGAAATTTGTCTTATAATACAGTAGTATTTAATTTTGTTAGCGAAAAACACAAAAGCAATCAAACACACCCATAAACGTTACACAATTTCTTACAATAAATATCAAACCCTGAAAATTTCATTCCAGCCCCTCTCACTTCACTTCACTCCACCCCCCTCACATAGCCAAGAAGCAATTTATGTGCATGCCTCTGGAGTCTGCACACATTTGAGTAAAAGAGTTCATGCTCTGAAGGAAACAATGAAATGCTCAATTCCTAAAAAATTTCCTAATTATGATGCTTCACATCCACTCAAATAAACATGGATACAATCTTGGGTAATGAGGGGCAAGGATATATCAATTTACTTTCTTGGTATTTAATAATGTTCATTTAGTCATTTAACATTATTGTTATGTGTTAAGAGTTTTGTTAGTAGTAAGTGTAAGTTAGTAAGGGTATTATGGTCCTTCATGTTGTACTTGACAAATATTATAAATAGAGGAAGAGACCTATCATTGAGTTCAGGTTTTCCATTTTACCCAATTATTCAACACGGTATTAAAGCATGATATAGAAACCTAAACCCTAATTGTTACCACCAACATCAAAACTAAAGCCTAAAACCCAAAATCTGCTGCATGTTCTACTAGACCAGGCAAAGTGGATCGAGTCGGATAATCCGTAACGGATAAGGCGGATCATCGGGTGAAAAAATCATAATCCATATTCAACTCGTTTAAGTGGCGGATTAGACGGTTTCGGGTCGGATAATTCACGTCAGATGGGCACATAATCCGCCATTCTGGCATTCTCAAGTATAATTTTAATAATAATTTATTTCGACATAATTTTTCAAAGAAACAAATTACCAAACAATAAAATAATTCATAGATTAATATAAAAGGTAACCAATAATGGCGGGTAAAATGAGTTTAACCAAAACTTTTTTAAACATAAATAAATTACATTAAACAGTAGCAGTCAATAGGTAACCCCAAAAAGAACTTCAAAAGGAATAGAAAATGAGTGCCTTGGATTGAGCTACAAAGCATCTGAGAGTACTTTATATATAACATAGCATTTAAACACAACGTTCAGGTTTAATTTCAAGCAATCACCCAATATAAATTGAGGTCTTGTTTAATTCAAAGCATTGGAGTAGACTCTTATCATGAGTGCTAATTGCAAAAAGAATTTGCAGTAGGTAGAACAATGAGCAAGAAGCATGTAAAAGAAAAATAAAGGTAATGGTTTGCGTTGAGAAGTATTCACGGCACCAGGCCCACAGTGCCGGACAATAAGGGGGTGATTATCAAAAGAATCCAACCAAAAAAGGAGGCCTGGGGTAAAAGTTTCACAACAAACAAGAGTATACAATTTCTTCAACTTTCTGCCCATGCAATTTAACCATCTAAAAACCTCTTCCATTCCTCTCCCTCCAAAAACACAAGAACACACAGCCTAAACCTTCCTCGATTTATTGTTGATCCTCTCCTTTCCTGCAATGAACAAGAGAACTAAGGCAGTTTGGCACAACCCACATAACATTGAACCACAGCCAATTAAAGAACCAAAGCTCCCTGGAAGCCTAGGCAGTGAGGCTGAATATGACTCCTCATCCTTTTTACGCATATGGTACCATGCATGCATATAATGTTCATGAAATTTTGAAGAAATCAATATTGAAGAATTTCTGTTCATTTGATCATTAGAACGATTGCTTGCAGAAGTGCTGGATTGAGAAAATCCCCACTAATCTACTCAGCATTTTTTTTAAACAGATTTTGAAAATCCAGTGTCATGCCTGTATACTTTTTTTTTTCTTTCTTTTCTTTCCTTATGTTAGGCTAAACTATGATATAATTTAAATGGATATCAATTCTCAACTCAAACATTGAACTTAATTTTTATGCTGGATAGGGAGTTGTGAAATATCAGTTGTTATGATATATCCGTAGTCTTTAGAAGTATCCTGAAAGAGACCATGTACGTACAAACAGGCATACTGCATCTGCATACATGTACATATATATACCAGAACATACCCAATTTAATACAACAAGCTGATTTAGCACAGATTACAACCATGGACAGTTCTGCTGCTTCTGCACTTGGTTAAAGCCATGTCATGTATCACCAAAACATCCAACAGAAAGAGAAGATGAAATTTATGAATTATAAAGGCCTGCGAAAGAATTAATTTTCATTGCCCTACCTTCTTGTTTGTGTAGAAGCAGAAAATTCTGTAGAAATTTGTAATGTCCTAATATGCAATAAAAGAGAAGCGGAAGAAGCAGATCTGCAGAAGAAGAAGAAGGAGAAGACTTACAAGTTCGAACTTAGATGAACTCACGAAGGCTCGAAGGCACGAAGACGAGCTTGCGAAGAGCTCCTTCTGGTTCGAAATGTCGACGATGAACTCACGAAGCCCCTGACGATCTTGCGAAGGGCTCCTGCTGGTTCGCAGTGTGGAAGACCAACTCACGAAGCTCCTGCTGCTGGAACGAAGGGTCGACGACAAACTCACGAAGCTACTGACGAACTCGCGAAGGGCTCCTGACGAAGGGTTTCGTGCCGGAATAGGGTCGAAGAAGAAGGGTTTCGTGCCGGAATTGGGCTAGGGCTTGTTCTGCTCTGGAGACTGGCAATTTGAGAATCTGGAACAGGGGTGCTGGGCTGGCATGGGGCTGGGAGTGGGAGGACGGGGCTGAGGTCTGTTACCAAAATATTAAAATAAAAATAAAAAAACATACGAAGAAAACTGAAAAAATTTACAAAAGTCGGTTTGACTTTAAAATAATTTTAAAAAAAAATTCTGTCAAGTAAGTTAAAATTTTAAAAAATAAAAAATTGAGAACCAACTTTTCAAAAGTCGGTTCTTGACTGCAACAAGTCTCCCCCCTCTCAGCAATCAACTCTGGGAGGGGGGAGGTGGGAATTTGATTTGGGCGAGGGAGAGGGGGGAGGCTTGTTGCAGTCAATAACCAACTTTTGAATTATCGGTTCTCAATTTCTTTTTTTATTTTTTTGATTGACAAGAGTTGATTACTAACCTTTTTTTTATTATTTTAAAGTTCAAAACGACTTTTGAAAAGTCGATTGGGTATATTTGTGTAAATTTTCTCAATTTCCTTCATATTTGTGTTCTTTTATTTTTTTTAAAAAATATTTTGGTATAAAACTCGAAAGGGGCTGGGGGTTGTCGGCTGCGTCTATGTGGCGATAGTGGCATGTGGACCGTGTCACATGTGGGCACTAGGCTTTGGGCTCCGGGCACTTGAGTTGTGTGTTGTTGGGCTTTTATGGGTTAATTAGTGTTAGGCTTTTAAGCGGGTTGTCCGTCTAATAAACTTGACCCGACCTGCTAAGGAGGCAGATATGAAAATGGAAAATCATATTCAACTCACTTAGCAAGCAGTTAATTATAAGTCTATTAAAACGAGTCGGATGCGGTTCGGATTAACGGATTTTATCCATTTTGCCAGGTCTATGTTCTACCATCATAAAAGAATTTCCAGCAATTCTCTAGCCTTAGAAAACAGCCAGCAGCAGTCGAAAGTGGGACCAATCACTGGAATTTTTTAGGCAACACTGCCAGTTCAAGAACACCAATTCTACTATAGATTTTGCAAAAACAACACCATAGTCACCCACAGACACTGCCAATCTGCCCCCACTGAATCCCCACACCCATGCTAGAAGGCCCTGCACCATCATTGCCGCTAGCATGAGCACTACTATCTCTAGGGTCTATCCTGCAATAATACCAAATTATTCTAAGAATTTGAACCAAATAATGTTATTCTTACATAAATCTAACTAAGAAATCCTCATACCACCTATCACTAATTTAAGGTTTAGTCCTACCATATGGAAATAGAAACCGACGATAGTTTACTATGATTTTCCTGAAATCATCACCCTAAGAAAATCACATAAACCACCCCGTAGTCCCTACCTCCAGATTGCAGACTAAATTCTTGCCTTAACTCTCCAACATTAACTTGCTAGAATTCTATTCCTATATTCTGGTATTGTTTTCCGTTGTATTCTAAAGCCTACAGAATCTAGCAACCTAAACTCTGATACCAAACTATAAAAACCCAAAAAATCATATCATTTTCTTTTATATATGCTATATAACCGTATTACTTTGATACCCTTGATAACATCTACTATAATATCTCAATCCCAAAGTGGGCGCTGAGGAATACTTGTTCATAAGATAACACACTTATGCAGCAGAAAACATAAAATCATATTACCATAAATACAATACCAAAATTTCAGTATTTTCCCAAACATGTACATGCACATCACTCTATAAACATTCACTAGACCTCCTAAGATCTACTCAAAAATACATCTCCCTAAAACACTTACCCTACAGACAGGGTAGTACAAATGTGTCCTTTATCTCTGAGCTTGATCTGCTTGTCTAGTTGGGTCACCTGAAATATGTTAAAATACTGGGATGAGACAACTCTCAGTAAAACGAAATATGATATTACCAGTGTGTGGCAGTTGAGTTTACATGAATAATATACTGTTAAACAGCTAAAACTACGATAGCATGTAAAATAATATACAGTATAACTCACACCTATGTAACTTAAAATACAACTGTTTCAGAACTTTCTATTTAATCATACTTCTAGTAATTATAAATATATCTGCTGTTTTTTTGTAAATCTATAGATATACTAACTATGAAAACTTCTCTAGATGATTGTATGTCATGATTTAACCCCTCATAACAAGGTTGTACAGCTCGTAGGCAAGACTTGACACTGGTTGGTCTACCAGGATAAGTCAACTGAAACCTCTATCATCATATTGGCCGCCTCAACCCAAACTACCGGGGAGCCTGCAATCTCTTCTAAGGCATGATTGACTACTCATAAAATCCGCACATTATCTGAAATATGTCGTTGCACTCAGATCTGAATAGCTACGGTACCGTGCTCTGTAATATGAACTGTCCCATCAGGGTCTGATAATATATAATACTGTTTAATATATCTTACTGTTGTACCATGACTCTATTTCAACTGTAATAACCATAATACTATAAAAGCTTATTTGAATGAGCTGTAATATCTTATCTGAGTAAACGGTAAATATCTGAATGTTATGGTTCTGCAATCTTTATATCATAATATTCTAAAAATGCTGTAAAATATCTTTCTATGTATATACTATAAATCATAATTCTATAAATTATGTATTGTAGTGATCCTAAAAAAATAAAAAATTAATTAATTAAATTAAAATTAAAATTTAATTTAATTAATTTTTAATTTAAATAATCATAATTATTATCATATATATAATATATATGGGATAAGGTTATATCAATCTCAGGAATAACCTAAATAGAGAGTCGCCACCCCCCCTCCTTCTGTTGTTGCGCAGTCTTCGTCCCCTCTCTCCCACTTTTCTCAATATCGTCTCTAATATTCAGTCGATTAGAAATTCGAAAAAACTGTTGGCCTTTGTTCATCGCCACCGACACTTTTTTTGGAGCAGATCTATCGTGGGAGCGGCATAGGCATATCTCCTAGGGAGACTCGTAGGGAGATTCTTTACAATCTAGCTGGAGCGGGTTTTCGAATTGGATCTCCGAGGTACCAACCCTAAATCGGGGGTAAGTTTAATAATTTAGGTTTTATTAGGCTATTTAGGGTATTTAGAACTTAGGAGAATTTTAGGAAAAATTACTCTAGAGATTGTGATGAGTAATGTAGTGAAATTTTAATTTTAGGGTTTCAAGGATTTTGAACGTCATGGGGCGTAGGCTAGGGTGTTAGTGCGCTTTTTAGTTATCAGGTAAGGGGATTAAGTTAAGTCAGAATTTTATTAAATATGAACTGATTATATTTTTATTTATTTGTTTATTTATTTATTTATTTCAGAATTTAAAGATTATTTTGAAAACCAATTGTTCGGAGTGGATTTTACAAACCTAAGATATATGGTATGGTATTTTTGAATATTATGAACGGTGGAAAATTTGAGTTATTTTACAAATTAAAAATATTGTGTATCTTAGTTGTCTTCTAGAATGTTTCCAAATACTGAAATTGTGTGGTAGATGAATAATTTTATGGTTTATCGTGAAACTAAAATTGAGAATGGTTGTAAAACATACTGGAACTATTTGTGAAACATATTGGAACTGCTTGTGAATAATGCAGAGATTTGATATGACGGTCGAGGGCGGGGATTTTGTTTAAACGGCTTTTAGTTGGGTTGTATTTTGTGGCCGGGTGTAAGAACCCGAACTGTGACATATGGATTAATTATATAAAGAAGGGTAATTGGTAAATTAGGCAAGCTTCGACGAAGCCAAAGTTCGTCGACAAAGTCCCTTATGTTCTCGTCTATGAAATTCAGAGGCTCATCGACGAGGAGAAGCCGAGGGATTTCGGGAAACTGGTAATATCAGGTTCGTCGACGAGGTCCTTGTCTCATCGACGAGCTATCTATATGGCCTCGTCGATGAGGACGCCATTCGTCGACGAGGGTGGCAGAGTCAAAGGGGTTATAAATACCAGTTTCCTTACTTCCAAACTAAGTAATCTAAAAAAAAATCCCCTTCCTCTCTCTCTAAAACTTGAAGACCACTCTTTCTCTCTAGATTTCTTCATCATTCATCGCCTGATTCATAAATCCGACGTTACCACGTAGATTAGGGCGGGATTCTCTTCACGAATAGCGGATCGAAATCTCATTTCGAGCAGTTTTGGGTTTTGGTCTAAAATCAAGGTAAGGCTCAGTTTCCATTTATGTTTCGAAATATGTGTAGTAGTATGAATTGTAAGGAAGTATTGTTCTGCATTGTTTAGGTTTTGGTGTCTCGGTTCGTAATTTTGAGAGCCGTAGAGTTCGTGGTTCGATTTGGGGTTAAGGTAAGGGGATTCTGTTTATATCAGTTTATTTTTTTGAAATCGAGATCGGTAAACCTATAGGTTACGATCGTATGTATGTTTTGACTACTTATTTGAGGAAATCTACCGGATAAAAATGCAGGAATTTTGGGTTACAGTTTTCAAAAAAATTGGGAATATCGGGTATCATCTCTACTTTATTTGAAAATTTGTATGTTGTATTTAAATTGTATTATTAAGGTGACCGAATCCATATTTGTATAAAATTGTATGCTTGAATTGGAAACCAATATGATTTACAGTATACCAAATAAGTGCAGAATGTATGGTTGTATGTAATTGTTTCAGGTATTTTGTAAAACAGCTAGTGGCGGCTAATTACCGTACGCTGATGAGTATAGGAACATGAGTTCCAAAACGATTCCAGATTTTGTGAAATCAGCTAGTAGCGGCTAATTACCGTATGCTGATGAGTATAGGAACATGAGTTCCAAAACGATTCCAGATTTTGTGAAATCAGCTAGTGGCGGCTAATTATCGTATGCTGATGAGTATAGGAACATGAGTTCCAAAACGATTCCAGATTTTTTGAAATCAGCTAGTGGCGGCTAATTACCGTATGCTGATGAGTGAGTTCCAAAACGATTCCAGATTTTGTGAAATCAGCCAGTGGCGACTAATTACCGTACGCTAAAATAGCTATGTGGCGGCTAATTACTGTACGCTGCGCCATGTACCGGTTCATTACTGTGGGTGAGAGTGTCCGACTTTATATCCGATAGTGTGAAATATCGCTTGTGTGTTTCGAATGGTCACCGATGGGAATGAGCTACACCGACGTACCGCTGTAAGGCTTCGGTTATCACAGGGTTTCAATTGCTTGAGTGTGACGACATTGACCGTATATTTGGGTATCGTATGTACTGGAATTGATTTGTGAAAATACTGGAACTATATGGAAATGTTTCGAAACTGTATCGTATTGAATGGTGCTATGTTTTACGTAAAATAACACTAGTATACCACACACTAATATAACCTGTTTTCTTCCTTATTGAGAGGTGTCTCACCCCGAATGTATATACAAATGTTTTCAGGTCCTTCGGATAGCCAAAACTAACATCCTAGCATCTGGAAGTGGGGGTGTCGTTTAGCAACAGCTAGTGCTTGGCTAGGTACGAGTTTTGTAACCAGGTTGTCGTGATGGTTCTTTGTAGACACTCAGAGTATGTTTTGTAATTATGGAAACATATATCCTAGTGTTGTATAGACCCTGGTATGGTAGGTTATATGCATAGAATGAACAGTTTCCGCTGCGTATTTGATGAGTATGGATATGTATGTGTATGTTTTTTTTTAGGGCTTTCGTATACCCCACGGGGGCGGACCCTTTTTCAGTATTGTATCATGTATGTTTAATTGATACAGAGATAGGTTAGGTTACTTTTTTCACACCTGGGACCCACGTGCGGGTTAGGGGCATGACACTAGGGGCCAAGTTTTTGGAATAACTAGAAATATATGTGAATTGATGTTTTAAATGATGATTTCTATTATCTAAATTACATTATATGCTTTAGGAACCCTGGGGACCAGTGTATTGTGAACACGGTACTGTTGTTAGAGATTTGTTATGTGGTCGTGTGCGCCCACACCTGTGTTGAGAGGTGTAGGGTGGTCTTGTCAAATTTGCCTACGTGAGGTGAATGCACCCCCCTGGGTGAGGGCAATCGAACCAGCAGTTGGAGTTGCATAGACCCGTGGAGTATGTTAGCAGAGAGTATAGATGACTATTGTCTCGGTGGATCCCCCAAGACAATAGTCCAGCTTTCAGGCTGCACAACCCGTGCCATGGGGGAAGTAAATTGCGTGTTTGTCACAAGGAGTGTCTTATATGCATATTTATTAATTTATGTGAATATGAATAATTAATAAGATAATTTCGAGAGCTTACTGAGAAAGGTGAGTGCCCTAATAACAGTAATGGTATTAGAACAGAGGGAAGCTACTTGTATGGACGAGTAATCTTCCCTATCCTTGGCTAATTATGTGTGTAAGTGTAAAATAAGAATGTTTTCATAAATGTGTTTATCTACTTAGTGAACTAGTTATTTTCTATACACTAAATGTATGTTGGTCATGCACTAACATTAACTTAGTCTTTCCCTTACTGAGTTGTGCCTCACCTATACTTTACAAACTATCTTTTCAGAAAATCCTAGAGATCAGGTTTAACAAGCTAAAGGAGCCGGGCTAAAGGTATAAATTTATGTAGGTAGTGTGTAGATAGAGATTTTATTTTTGTTTAGTTTTATGAGATGTAATTATGTGAAAATGGATATATTTGTGTATAAAGACAATTAGAACTCTGGTAATGTAATTTGAGGATTTTGCATTTTATTTCCGCTGCATATATGTGTTTTATATATGATGAATAAGGTATTAGGTACACAGACGTCACTAAAGTAGCACTCCGGGCCCATGTGGCGGGTCGGGGTTGTTACAGGTGGTATTAGAGCCTAGATTTGTTAGGTTTTGTAGACTTTGAGTATTAATAATTACCAGAGTATAGGTTGAGATAAGATGGGGATAGGAGTGGGTAGGTTAAGATGGGTTTTCGTCTAGAAGCTTGGAGGCAAAAATCTATTGACGAACTTCTATGATTTTATGAATCAGTCGCGAGTTTCAGAAAACCATAGTAAATCCATCAATGGTTTCGTTTATAGGTTGAGAGACTGGAACTTAGAAAATTTAGGTTGGAATCTTAGGATGAGTGGGTATGTGTGCGAAGTTAATGTTAGGATGGAGAATTTTACCTTAATGGTTTTGTGATAGAATTGGAATATGAATTACTAAATTAGAACCTATGTATTATATCAATTTCATTATTCCATATTTGCATTAATTATGTTAAATGTGAAATTTCTAAGTCGGGTTATATCTTATTTACAGGATGGATTCCAGGGGAAAAGATGTTGTGATTGGAGGAGATACCTCTAGCGATGATGATGTTGATGCTTCAACAATACTGCGAAATATAGCATGGCAGGCTAGAAAGGAAAACATGAGGGACTCTAGAGAACACAATCAGCTAGTGGCTGATAGGGTTTGCACATTTCAGCAGTTCACTCAGGCAAACCCACCGGCGTTTGCTGGTTGACCGAACCCGATTGCAACCGAAGATTGGATTCAGAAAATAGAGGAGCTGTTGGGGGTGTTGGAGTGTACTGAAGAGCAAAAGGTGAAGTATGCCACTTACAAACTAATGGGGGAAGCAAAGATATGGTGGCGTTCGGCGACAATGGTGGAGGAGCAGCACCTAGGGCCGACGACTATCCCTTGGAGGCAATTCAGGGAGGTTTTCTTCGACAGGTATTTCCCTGCTGTCACCCACGCAGCTAAGGTAGAGGAATTCCTGCAGCTGACTTAGGGGCCCATGATTGTGCAGTAGTATGCGGCCAAGTTTGTGGAGTTATCCCGTTTCGCTCCACACATGGTTCCTAATGAGCCACTGAAGGCACGAATGTTTGAGAGGGGACTGAGACAAAGCATACGCACACAGGTGGTGGCATTGTTGACTCAGAGCTTTTCTAAGTTGGTGGATCGGGCCATGGCAATTGAGGCTAGAATTCAGAAGGGGGAGAGAGTGGTGAACCAGAAGAAGAGGCCCTTGCCTCAGGGGTTTCAGACTAGCACTAGTCAGGGCTCATGGAAGCTGTCTGGTAGTTTCTCAGGCCAACGACAGAAGATGGTGTACAAAGGCCATTAGGGGGTCCCCAGCGTCTTATTTGTTCCAAATGCCATCAAAGGCATTAGGGCGAGTGTAGGGGAGGATCAGTTGTCTACTACCGATGTGGAGAGGCAGGACATCGAATGCGAGATTGACGCGTGGTGTTGAACTACGCGCCGCCACAGCCACAGTATCAAGGAGGTAACCAGGCACCCTGAGGTGGTCACCAGCGGGGTACGGCTTAGGCGCGAGTATACTCCCTTACACAGGGTGATGCGGAGAACGCGGATGATGTGGTGACAGGTATTATTTCCATACTGTCAGATAGTGTCATTACATTATTTGATTCAGGTGCAACCCACTCGTTTGTGTCTTGGGGATTTGTTAAACTATATGGGTTAGGGGCTCAACTGTTAGAGACAGAGTTAGTAGTGGGCACACTGACAAGGTCAGTGCTAGTATGTAACAAGGTGATTAGGGATTATCCAGTAGAGATTTAGGGGAGAGTGCTGCCTGCTAGTTTGATAGTCCTTGATATGCTGGTTTTGACATTATTCTGGGCATGGACTGGCTAGCATCCAGCTACGTAAGCATTGACGGTCGCAAGAAGGAGGTGGTATTCAGAACTGTTGGGGAGTAGGAGTTTGTATTTGTTGGGTCGTGTGTGCATTCGGGACCACGGATCCTTTCGGCTATCCAGGCAAAGAGGTTACTTTTGGGGGGATGCCATGGTTACCTTGTAGTGGTGAAGGAAACGCCAAAGGAGGAACTCAAGTTGGAAGATATCCCAGCGATAAGAGAGTTCTCTGATGTTTTTCCAGAGGATTTACTAGGGTTGCCTCCTGATCGAGAGGTGAAATTTATAATTGATCTAATCCCATGGACAGCACCAATCTATAAAGCCCCATACAGAATGGCTCCAGCTGAACTAAATGAGTTAAAGGAGCAACTACAGGAGCTTCTAGACAGGGGGTTTATCAGATCGAGTGTATCCCCCTAGGTGCACCAGTGTTATTTGTGAAGAAGAAGGACGGGTTGATGAGGATGTGCATCTACTACCGGGAGATTAATAAAGTAAGAGTGAAGAACAAGTATCCACTACCCCAAATTGACGACCTGTTTGATTAGCTTCAGGGTATGCAAATTTTCTCTAAAATCGATATGCGATCTGGATATCATCAGGTGAAGGTTAGATCAGATGATGTATCAAAAACTGCTTTTGGGACTCGGTACGACCATTACGAGTTCTTGGTTATGCCGTTCGGGTTTACGAATGTTCCAGCGGTATTCATGGATCTGATGAACAAGGTATTCTATGAGTACTTAGACCAATTTGTTATTGTGCTCATAGATGATATTTTGGTTTATTCGAGGAACCTTAAGGAGCACGAAGCTCATTTGAGACTAGTACTTCAGGTGCTCAGGAAAAATAAGTTATTTGATAAACTTAAGAAATGTGAATTCTGGCTAGAGTAGGTTTCATTTATGGGTCATGTGGTATCCAAGGAAGGGATTTCAATGGATCCGAGCAAAGTAGAGGTTGTAGTTGATTGGGCAAGGCCGAAGAACGTGTAGGAAGTCAGAAGTTTTTTAGGTCTTACTGGATACTACAGCTGATTTGTTGAGGGATTCTCCAGATTATCAGGGTCTTTGACACGACTCACGAGAAAGAATGTGAAGTTTGACTGGACTGACGAATGTGAGCAGAGCTTCCAGGAATTGAAGCAGCATCTAGTCACTACCCCAGTGTTGACCCTTCCATTAGGTGAGGAGGATTTGTAATTTACAGTGACGCATCACAAAAGGGACTTGGTTGTGTTCTAATGCAGCAGGGGAAAGTCATTTCATATGCGTCTCACCAGTTGAAAGAGTACAAAAAGAACTATCCTATGCACGACTTGGAGTTGGCAGTAGTTGTGTTTGCATTGAAGATCTGGTGACATTACCTTTATGGTGTAAGGTGTGAGATCTTTACTGACCATGAGAGTCTCAAGTACTTCTTCACCCAGAAAGAGTTGAATATGAGACAGCGCAGATGGCTCGAGTTGATAAAGGATTACGACTGCACCATTAGCTATCACCCAGGAAAGGCAAACATGGTAGTTGATGCATTGAGCTAGAAATCTATGGGTACGTCAGCCTCAGCAGTTATGGCTTCACACCAAATCATGATGGAGTTAGAGAAGTTTGGTGTAGAATTGGTAGAAGGGAATCATCAGGCGTTCATTTCTAGTATGGTGGCTCAACTGACTTTACGGGAGAGAATCATAACAGTTTAGTTGAAAGATGCAGAGTTGATGGAGATTATAGAGAAGATAATGGATGAGCAACACACAGACTTTAATGTTGTTGAGGATGGAGTTCTCATATTTCACACTCGATTGTGTGTGCCGAATGACGCAGAGATAAAGAGGATGATTCTGGGGGGAAGCTCACTATTCTCTCTATATTGTTCACCCGGGTAGCACGAAGATGTATAAAGACTTGCGTGAATCATTCTCGTGGAGTAACATGAAGAGGGAGATTGCTAGATTTTTGGGACAATATATTACGTGTCAGCAGGTGAAAGTGGAACACCAAAGGACAGCGGGACCACTTTAACCACTGGACATCCCTACATGGAAGTGAGAGCATATCTCGATGGACTTTGTATCGGGATTGCCTTTAGCGTTGCATAGGCAGAATGTCATATGGGTAGTGGTTGACAGATTGACGAAGACTGCCCATTTCATTCTTGTTAGAACTAGTTGCTCAATGGATAAGCTGGCATAACTCTATGTCCAGGAGATAATCAGAATACATGGTGTGCCTGTGTCTATCGTTTCAGATTGGGATTCGCGGTTCACTTCGCATTTCTAAAAGAGTTTGCAGGGAGTGTTGGGTTCTCAACTCACCTTTAGTACTGCATATCACCCTCAAACGGATGGACAGTCCGAACGAATCATTCAGATTCTCGAGGATATGCTATGGGCATGTGTGTTAGATTTTGGGGGCAATTGGATCCGATATCCGCTGTTGGTTGAGTTTGCATATAATAACAGTCACCAGGCTAGTATTGGAATGACACCATATGAGACTTTGTATGGTCTCTGGTGCTGATCTCCGTTGTACTGGGATAAAGTAGGTGAGTGGCAGATTTTGGGGCCAAAACTTGTTCAGTAGGCCTCTGCAAAGGTCGAGCTTATCGGGGAAAGGATTACAGCAGCCCAGAGTCGGCAGAAGACTTATGTGGATATTCGCCGACGGGAGTTAGAATTTGAAGTAGGTGATATGATATTCTTAAGGATTGCTCCGATGAAGAGGGTGATGAGGTATGGGAAGAAGGTCAAGCTGAGCCCTAGATACATTGGGTCATTCGAGATTTTGGAGAGGATTGGTTCGGTGGCATACAGGATAGAACTACGCCCAGTGCTGTCCAGGATACACGACATGTTCCACCTATCCATGTCCTATTTAGTGGGGACTAGCAATAATCAGGAAAAATACAGATGAATATGTTAAGTTTCTTTTGTGCAGGTTAGTCAGTACATGTAATAATTTTCGGTTAGTAAGTAGTATTTTGGTTTTGAAATAATTTTATTTTATGTATTTGTAATCTTCTAGAACCTTGAATGTAACCACGATATTCCTCCTCCACAAGTGAGGGTAAGTAATAAAATAAGTAGTCCATTTTCCTCAAAGGATGGTGTTCAATATAGATAGTAAATTTCGAGGACGAAATTTTATAAGGAGGGGAGAATGTAGAGATCTGAAGAATTATAGTAATTAAATAATAAAAGAAAGGAGAGAAAAGGGAAATTCCAAGGGGGACTCAATAGGGTTTCGTCGATAAGCGCATAGTGTTCGTCTACAAGAAGCCTTCTTGGGTACATCGATGTGGACGCGTGTCTCGTCGATGAGAATTTACCAAGAGGGTTATTCTTAGGGCCTGAATTTCATCAACAAGGGTGAAGTATTCATCGACAAACCTCCTTCTTGGTCTCGTCGACGTGGCTCGTCGATGAGGACATATGGACAGCACTCTATATAAAACTAAAAACATAATTTTTGTGAGGGATTCACATGTAGAACTCTCTCTCTCTCTCTAAAAATTCGTCTCCCCCTCCTTCTCTCTAGATTTTCGGCTTCGTTCTTTGCCGGTTCGATGATCGGAAGCCGTCATGCTACTCTTTGGAAGATTTTTTACAAGTTTGTTGGAGTAGATTGTTGGTTAGGCCAACTTGGGCACCATCCCAAAATATGGGTAAGTTGGTTATTTTAAGTTGTGTAGGGTATTTGGTATTTCTAGACTGAGAAAAATGTATTAGGTGAGATAATATTGGAGTTTTGTGGGGAAAATGTGAATTTCAGGTTGTTGAGTTAAGAACACACACAATAGAAAGTTTGGTTAATTTTGTGGGCTTCTCAGTAAGTCAGGTAATGAGATAAATTAAGTTAACATTTTCATGAAATTATTTATTATTATACAACATTTATTTTCAGAAATTACGTATGATATAATACAATGTTTGGGAATACTGCTATTGAACAGGGAAATGGACTTTATACATTTTTGCAGAAAACTTGGTTTCAGTTCAAATTTTATATTTAGAACAATATTCACATTTGTGTGGCATGAGTATGATTTTCTCTGAAAATTATGTTATACTAAAATATTATGATTTTCCAGAATAAGCATGTTATAATAGTTTTTAGAAAAACCATAAAAATAGTAGAGGAACTATGGTTTTTAAATAATACGTTAATAGTGCATAAATATCATGATTCAGTATTTTATGTTTTATGCCAGTGCAGATGCCATGATTTATACGATATGATATGTCGGTGCAGATGCCGTGATTTATATATTATGATCTGCCGACACAGATGTTGTGATTTATGTCGGTGTAGATACCGTAAATATGCATGTTATGTCAAGATTCAAGAAAATATGATCATGTCAAATATTTTTATGAAATATGAAATAGTTATGTATCAGTATTATGAAATATATTATATGTTATTAGAACCCGGATGACTTAGTCTAGTTTTACGAAGCACGGTACCGTAGCTACATGTTCAAGATTATGTTTATGTTAGTGTTACCACACATCTCAGATAGAGTGTGGGAGATGACAGTCGATGTGGTTTCATGGTAGTGTAGGTGTCCCACTAGCAGTCCAGACCAGGTGGGGCAAACCCATCGTACTTACAAGCTTATGTTTGACTTAGCGTGGTCGGCCAGCCGTTGTTAGGTCCCACCTTCAGGCCGCACAGCCCAGTCATGTGCGGGTAAGACATGACATCAGCTAGCTATCCATCCTGGATATTATTTTAGTACGGTACAATTATATAAGATGATTCACATGTACAAAAATTTAGTATGTTATATTATGTTATGTCAAATCATGTTTTATTCATAAACTATACAAGCAGTTTTACATGTCATACAATTAAGTACAGTTCAAGTTTATATCACGATAATATTCATGTTGCCACACGTTGATGTTAGTTTATCTCTCTTACTAAGAAGTGTCTCACCCCAGCATTACAAATATTTTAGGAAATCCAGGTAAGAGGGCGGATAGAGCTTTGTAGCAGTAGAAGTTGACTAAGCTACCCTATTGGAAGGGTAAGTAGTTGAGCTAGGGTCAGATGGGTTTTTGGATTGAGACCCACTTTTTGGACTTTTTGTGGATGATTATATATATATATATATATATAACAGATTCAGTAGAACTCTGGTATTGTGTTTGATGTGGTATAACATGTATGTAATTTATGCTTTCCGCTGCTTAGGTATTAAAGATGCATGACATGTATATTCCCGGTTCCCATGGGTTCGGGTTGATCACGATTAGTTCAGTTTTAGTAGGTTATCAGGGTTATTATAAATGTTGTTATGTGAAAAAGAAAAAAAAACATATAGCAAAAATAGGTAGGTTGTTACATCGAGTATATGTTGCTATGCTGATTTATGGATATATATATATATATATATATATATCGGGATTATTGTAAAATTATGAAATGACAGGTTCAATATAGGTATATGAATATGACAATTTAACTCCGTTAAATATGAAATGACAGGTTTGATATGAATATGTGAAAATGACGATTTAATTCCGTTTTGTGGTATGATAGACTTTTCATTGATTTGTGAGATGTGAGATATACTGAGTTACGAATATGTGTAGAATTGTGAATATATACTGTGTTATAAGTATGTACAAAAATGTGACTTTTATACCAAGTTAAGGTAGTGACGGTTGATACCTAGTTATAGAAATAATAATTGACATGGACATATGCTTGATTGGAAATAGTGAAAATACTGATGTTTGTTTTAGTAATTACGATAAAAGAAAAGGAAAAGGGGGACGACGAGGTGAAATGCCCCGATCCTTGGGACTTTAGTCTGAGGACTTCTTGATGTGAGGGACGGCGGAACGAGACGCCTCTCGGCGAATGCCTGATATGAACTACTGGAATGGGGGACGACGGTATGAGATGCCTCAATCTCAGCGGTTGTTAGTTATGAATGGATCATGTAATGTGTAGATTTATTAGGAATTGCATTATATTATCTGTATGGCATATAAATAGAAACAGATCGCTTGTGTGGCGTATAAATAGATGCAGATGGCCTGTGTGGCATATTGATCGGAGTAGAAAGCCTATGTGGGATATTAATTGGAGTAGAAGGCTTGTGTGGCATATAAATTGAAGCAGAGGGCCTGTGTGGCATACAAAACAGAGTAGAAGGTCTGTGTGGCATATAAAAATGTTATAGAAGTGTGAATTAAATTATCTGAGATATGTCGTGAAACCTACATTAGTATATTCATTTGAATTGCATCATATTATCTATGATATGCTGTAAAACATACGTTAGTAGGTTTATTTCGAATTGCAATGATATCAGTGTTATGAATTTTATAGATGTGATTTATTTATACCAATGTCATATTTATTTAGGGATAATAGAAGAAATGTATATAAATGATTGTATAATAAAACTCATCCGCCACACACTGATAATAATGTATTCCGTCTTAATAAGAAGTGTCTCATCCCAACAAATATATCAATTTTTCAGGGCCTTCAGGGAGTCGAGCCCAGGAGCTTCAAGGCATGGACGATCTCGCCGAGGGTGAGTGTGGGCAGGATACTGTATGGTTTGTGTTATATATTTTTGGACATTTTGGGGTGGACATATGCATTATTCTAGGACTTGTAGAATTTATAGTTGGGTTAGTACTCTGGTAGGTAAGATAGTAGAAAAATATTTCGCTTCAGTTATTTGTCAAGTAAATTAAAGGCGGAGATGCTTTGGACCCTACGGGGTTTTTGATAATTTAAAATTTTGGGATCTTATGCATTTGTGTAGTATGTGTTGTAATTTTGGGAATGTACAGTTATGGTATCAGAGTTGCCGTACGTTGACATCGTTATTTTATGTATGTGTTTTTTTTTTTCGGGGCGCTACACATTTTAAACCTTGAGCCCAAAACCTTTTTTAAAAAAACTTGAGGCCCATTTAATTTAAAAAGAGCCCAAATCCATCACGTGACAAGCCCCGCACGTGTCCAAGCCCACTCGGGCCTACCTAAGTCTACACAACCCCTCAGGTTGACTTATGTGAGTCAACCCTGGTGCAACTCACCGGGTGAAGACGAGTTAACTCATCTTCAACCTGAAACCCTAATTCTAACAAACTTGAACCCCAATCTTCAGGAAACCCTAGATATGAACCAGTATCCATCACACACGCATCCAGGAAAACAACAAACATTCACATCCACACACTAGACTTCAAAAATAAAAAAACACTAAATAATAAAAAAGGGAAGAGAACACTTAGCCTTTTTTGTTTGTCTTCAATATCTTGATTAGACATCTCCTAGGTCTCGGATTGAACCCACCCGCTGGGTTTTGCATCTAGCTTTACCCCTGTGAACATCTTCGGATGTTGAAATTGCAAACAAACTAGAGCGTCAGCCTCAAATTGTAGAGAAGCCATAGAACATTTGAGAGAGAGAGCATCAGAAAGGGAGTTGCAAGGTTTAAGGTTTCTAAAGAGAGACAGAGAGAAAGAACTAGGGTTAGGGTTTCGAAGTAGAAGGGAGAGCTCGAGAGGGAGAACAAAGAGTGAGAGAGGTAGTTGGTGATTTTAGGGTTTCGAAGTAGAGGTTAAAGCTCATAAACAAATTAAGAGAGTTTCAGGGCTGAAGTTTAGGGTTTTGGAAGCTTCAGATCACAGAGAAAGAAGAGAGAGCTTCAAGGGGAGTTTCAGAGAGAAGAGATTCTGAGAGAGCTTAAGAATAAAGAGCACCTGAGAGATAATAGAGGGTTGTAAAGGAGACTAGGGTTTCAAGGAGTTTCATAGAGGGGTTGAGATTAGATAGCAAGTTAGAGTTTTATATTAGAGGAGTTTCAGAACGAGGGTGAGAACGGAGAGCAGGTTAAAGTTTTTGAGGGAGAGATAGAGAGAAAGAACTAAGGCTTTGGTTCGAACAAACATGAAATCGAAAGGAGATTGAGGAATGTTCTAAGAGAGAAGAGAGGTTAAGAGAGTTGCACGTTATAAAGAGATTGAGATCTAGGGTTTCGAGAGAGAGATGAAGGAAGAAGGTTAGAGGAAGAACATAGAGGGAGGTTAGAGTTTCTGCTCATATGATCTCAGAGGTTAGAGAGATGGAGAAGAGGAAGAGAGAGGCGAGAGCTTCAAGAGAGACGTGAAAAATGAACGGAAAAAAAAAAATATTGGCTTTTGTATGTTTGACTTTGGACCCACGGGGAGCCAACACGTGGCACAATGTCTTCCTTTTGTTAAAGGGGCTACGTGGTCAAATCCTAACCGTCCATATTGCGTTTCTTTGGGACAAATGTGATTGTGATGCCCCGATTTTCGTACATTTTTTTTCCAACAAACAATAATAAATATTTAATTTACACGTCATAAACAACATCCATAAATTGGCCATGTCAACAATCCTATTACCATTCATACGACCCGATCGGCATTGGGTATTGGGTACTTAGTCATTTTATTTATATAACCTAACAACGGAAGATAATACATACTTAACAACCAGAATACAATACCCAGAGTATCAACATACACATATACACAATACTATCTCACACCCAAAAAAAATACAACCCTAGGGAATCACACCTCCTTAGTCCACCAAAAATTCACCCTATGTGTGTCAGGGTCCCAGCTCCCTATGATCATAGAGCTTTATCACTGATCTATCCCTGTTCCCTAAAAAATTTAGATAATTTGGGTGAGACACATCTCAGTAAGAAGGAATAAATTATTTATAGCATGTGACCATATGAGTTCAGTTATAACATGCTTTACTTTTCAAAATAACATTTCATCTGAGAAAATACATTGACAAATATATTCTCATAGTCATATAGATATACAACACAAGCTTTTATAAGCTTTGAAACCATTTCTCAAATTCAATTATTTCCAAAAAAATTTACCCGTGAAGTTCCTGAGAATAGGGAAGATTATCCGCCCATACAGGTAACTTCCCTCTACCATAACACGTTATGTAGCCAGATATGGCCACATCTGATACCTATCAGGGCACTCACCTTACTCAATAAGCCCTCAGGCGGAGAGTTTCACTTCGCCTCAATTATTTATATTATTAACTCACACTGTTCTATTTCTCAATTTTATCATTCTATATTTCTCAATTTCCATTCTTTCTTTCATTATCATTTTAGCCAATTTTATCATTCTTTTACTTTTCGTTTCCATTTTACTTTCCAGCTCATGAGTATCCTCAGTATCAAATACCAACATTGCGTCTGTAACTCATGGCCACCCTGAGGATTTTTCTACCCACGCCATGCTTCCCCTCATGGTCAAAGTTGTGCAGCTTGAAGGTTGGATCTAACCGTAGTTGGCTGACCTGGTTA
This sequence comes from Malania oleifera, assembly GCF_029873635.1. NCBI lineage: Eukaryota > Viridiplantae > Streptophyta > Magnoliopsida > Santalales > Ximeniaceae > Malania > Malania oleifera. The sequence goes on from NC_080422.1 coordinate 21,869,001, forward strand.
GATCAAAGTATCGTATCACATATCACGTCTATAGTATGACTGGCCGGCCTATAACCCTGATTCGAATTCAGGGTACCCAACAACCCTACAAAATGGCTTAGTCAACTGTCACGCCACACGCTCCAAGAGTCTGTGTGGTTGCACTAACACCACTAGCAACGGTACCATGCTCAATATCATAACCATCAATCAGGGTTCACTACCACATACCCGCAATCATTATGCGATATTGACATTTCATCAATCATATTCCAGTATATCACAATTCAGTTCAATATAAATATTCTCATTATTTTCAGTGCACATTTCATCCTCTCGTAATAATATATATTATATTTCACGTATTTTCACATTTTCCCAAAATACTCATATCAGTAATTTGTACAAACTCATTTCTTATGCAAATAATTTCCATTCACGAATAAATACCACATTTCATTATTTTTCACTAATCACATCAATCATTCACATTTCAATATTTTCACAGAAAATACTCATCGTTATATTTCACATTTTTCAACACATGTCATGTGCCACACAGTTTTCATATAATATTCATGATATATTAGTTTCAGACTCCAAAACATCACAAATTAATATTATTCAAATGCCACACAATTTATCTAATATTTGTATCATAATAATTTTCAGGCAAAATACAATATGCTCATTTTCATATATTGATTCAAACGGTAATTCTAAAAAGATTGCTATAATTTATTCCACTTACCTGACTTACTGAGAGTCTCATTAGAACCCAAATCTTATGCCCTTGGTGCTCGAAACTTAACTCCTACAATTTACGTTTTTTCCATATTAATTAACCTATTTTCCCAAAATAATACCCATATAACCTTCCCTAGGCTCCATATACCTTAAATTAACACTTAAACTAATATTTAACACCCCACTTAATTTTCTGAATTTTGCTTGCGGGTCCCAAAATTACACCCACGGCGCTCATCTGAGCCCTAAATTTGAGAAATCCTACTTCAACTTTAGATGCTCAACATTGTAGCATTTTTAAATTAATCTTAATTAATTAAAAATAAGCCCTTTAATAACCCTTGTACCCCAAATTTAAGGTTTTGCCCATGACGACCTCACGAGATTTCATCCTACTAGACTTGTAGAAAATCATCCCTAAATTCTAGTGGTGGTGTCCGTTCGTCAATCGGACTTATAATTTGCAATAAATTAAAGAAAAATGGGAAATTGGCTTACCCCAAGAGATACGTTTACATCGCTCCTACCACCGATCCGCTCCGGTGAAAATGACGGCAGCGGAGAATGGAGTCTAGTGGTATCTTCTGATTTTCGATCGGGCGAAAATTCGTCACGAAATTGAGGAGAGAGAATGAGATGAGTGAGAGAGAGATTGTGTGAGACTTACAGAGGGGTGGCCGATTGCTTCTCTGCATAATTGAGATGGAGAGGCTTCCTGAAGGAAATCCTTAAGGAAGCTTTATAGGTATAATATAATATAATATATTATAATAATTTTATATTATATACTTATATATATTAATGTTATAATATAATATAATATAATATTATTTTAATTAGTAATTATTTATTTATTTAATTAATTAATTTTTATTTATTAATTTTTTATTATTTTTTAAAAATTTTAATTAATTAATTAATTAATTTTTATTTATTAATTATTAATTATTTTTAAAAAATTTTAATTAATTAATTATTTTTTTTTTTTGAGAATCACCCACTAATCTTATATAGTCATTTTTGGGGTTATTACAGTGATCATGCCATGTCGCCGATACGCACATGCCAATCCTCAACCGCACAATCTGTGCTTTCTTGGGACGGTCATAATCAAGCCATGTCGATGATCCAAGTCTTCCTCCATCGCCCCACTTGCTGGTCGACACGTGACTCTCCCTCCTTCACTTACGTAGGGCGTTATGCGACTCCCCTCGAGCCGTTTGATCTGTTTCCCTCGGCAATGGATGTGATGGTGCCATGTCTTCGATCCAGGTTGTTTTGGACCGCCGAGGCTATCACCGACACGTGGTCAGTTTACAGACCAGACCGGTTCTCCATTGAACCGATTGACCCCATTTGAATCGGTTCCTTTTATTTTTCATAATTTATATTTGTATCATACTATTTATTTATTTATTTATAAATTTAGGAAAATTTTGGAAAAATTACAAAAAATTTCAGAATAATCAGAGGAAAATTATAAAAATATTTTTGACTTGGTTCTCATCATTTTCCTAAATTATTTTTTTGTATTATATTATTTAATTATTTAAAAATTTGAGAAAAATATGAAAAAATAACAAAAAATCAGAAAAATCATAGAAAAATTTTAAAAAATGTTTTAGAAGTCAGAAAATTGTTTTTGCACACTTTTCATCCAGAATGATTCCAAAACCTCCTAGAAAAAAATTATCTAATATCTAGAAAAATTCTATAAAATTTTAAACTAGATCTGGGAGATATGTTTGTTAAAATATTTTCTTGATTTTTCGCCCCTATGATTTCAAAAAAGGGGTATGAGTACTTTCAAACTTCATGTACCCTAGTTTTGAGGGATGTATTATTATATTTGTATTAAATATATTATATAAATATTTGTGTGATCTGTTTATTGGCATTTTTTAATTTTTCAAAGAGAGTGAAATAGAAAGGCTTTTGAATTAAATTTGGGATAATCTCCAATTAATTAGGTACCGTTCATAGAACAGGTGCATAGGAGGTGCTAGTACCTTCTCCTCACATAACCAAACTCCTGATCCCAATCATAGTAACGCATACTGATTCCACCCTTAATTGAGTTGTAATCGTGTGTTCTAACCACACTTGAAAAGGTTTGTAACGACTTCAACATTCATTTTTCATGAAAATATTAAAATCATTTTTATTTCGCCCACCTCGAGGCACCCTCGCTCTCGGGGACGTTGCGACAATGATTTATGTTGATGATTTGAATTTAATTGGGACTCGTGAAGAGCTCACTAATGCTACTGATTATTTAACAGCATAATTTGAGATGAAAGATATAGGAAAGACAAAATATTGTCTTGGCCTATAGATTGAACATGTAAATGACGGAATTCTTGTTCATCAATCTAAATATACCAAAAATGTATTAAGGTAATTCCATTTGGATAAAGTTCATCATTTGGGATCTCCAATGATGGTGCGATCACTTGATGTTAAGAAAAATCAATTTCGACCTCATGATGAGGGAGAGGAATTACTTGATCCTAAAGTACCATATTTGAACCTCATGATGAGGGGGAGGAAATACTTAGGCCTGAAGTACCATATTTAAATGCTAACGACGCTTTGATGTATCTAAAAAATTGTACAAGACCTGACATTGTATTTGCTGTGAATCTACTTACAAGATATAATTCTGCTTCTACTCGACGACATTGAAATGGAATTGCATACATTATACTCTATTTGAGAGGTACGTCTGATTTGGGTCTATTTTACTCGTTTGATTTCGAATCTCAACTAGTAGGATATGCATATGTCTTATATCTATCTAATCCTCATAATGCTAAATTTCAAACTAGGTATGTATTTATTTATGGAAAAATTGTTATATCTTGCAAATTAGTGAAATAGACTATTACAGCAACATCCTCTAATCATTCTAACATACTAGCTATTAGAAAATGCGTGTGACTTAAATAATTGATTTCTCGTATCTAAGTAAATCGTGTTATTCAATTAATCAAGGATATTCCAACAGTTTTATATGAAGACAACGCCGCATGTATATCTCAACTGAGAGGATGATACATAAAGGGTGATAAAATGATGCATATCTCTCCAAAATCCTTTTATACACATGAACTCTAAAAGAATGGTAATATAGATGTACAACATATCCGATCAAGTGACAATCTGACAGATTTGTTCACCAAAAATTTGTCTACTACAACATTCAAGTAATTGATTTATCTTATCGGAATGAGACATTTTAAAAGTTTTAGTAAAAGAAGTTAATATATGGGTGACATCAAAAGGGGAGTGTTATGAATTATTGATGGGTGGTTGTCACCCATCAACATCCATCACCCCTGCTCTTACTTGTCTCCCTTTCCTAATCACTCCACTCCATCATTATCTTCATCTGCTCCTCCCACAGTTTTATAAGGAGGAGCAGATGCAGAGAAGGAAATACATAGACACAAGGAACACACACATAGAGGAAAGAAGAAAGAAAAGAACAGTGCAAAAGATAAGGAGATAAATTGTGCGTAGAGAAATTATGCATAGACAGAAGAATAATTGTATAGAGAAGATAAATTATGTGCAGAGAAGGAGAGATATATGCAGAAGGTAAGCAGAAAAAGTGAGTTAGAAAAATAATGAGACAAAAGAGTGATGAGAAATATTTTGTACAAAATGAGATATATATTGTAATTCTTCCTAAATAGTAAAGTTGTGACCTCATTCGCCCGTGAGGTAGGCATATTCGAATCACGTAAAAATTCGGTATTGTCTTATTTATTTTCCCGCTCATTTCTATTTATTTTATCATTAATTTCTACATCATTTTATAACTATATATATATATATAGTTATTTATTTATCAAATTAAACATCCTGGCCCCTAATCCATATATATATAGTTATATATTTATCAAATTAAACATCCTGGCCCCTAATCCAAACATGTTCAATCATTTATTAAATGAATTAGATTTGAATATACCCGTTCAATCTATTTACAACGACCCAAACCCGATAAACAAACGGGTAACGAATATTTGCCATCCTAATCAAATCACAGTCCGAATGAGTTCTCCAAAAAATTCTCACTTCTTTCCCTACATTGTCTGGAATAACATGAGAAGGAGATCTTCTTCCTTACAGTTGGCTGGTGGTAGTGTTATAGTGATCTATGCGTATTTAGTGGCAAATCTGACGAGCGTTGTAGAAAGTTTTGAGCCTCTGATTCAGCTCCCACGTTCTGGCTCATTTAGAAATCGACCCAGATATGAGAGGGTTGTCAATGTCCGTAATTACGGTGCTAAAGGTGATGGTCTGAGTGATGATACTCAGGTACAAACCCAAAGCTTATCGCTGATTTCACCTCCATATTTCTATCTGTGCTTGTGTCCGTGTGTGTTTGAGTGAGAGAGAAGAAGAGAGGCACATCTGCTACACTTTGTTTCTCCTAGTCCTAATGCAGTTAATGGTTTGATTACTTTCTTTGCTTAGCTTAAAATTTTAATGTGTGATTGTCATCTGTATAAACTGGAAAGTTCAATTGATAGTGATATGTCTAACTTTCATACATCACACACACAATACACAATATGTTTGTGAAAGTTTGTAATGTAAGTGATTTGTCAGGGTAATTTAAACGGTACACACCTTTACAAACCGTGATTGTTTGAGTAAGTTCACAGGGAAATAATGCCTCATTGTAAGAAGTTCATATAATATTATTATTTTGTGGGTTGTGGGGGTGGGGGTGGGGGAAGACATTCAAGGCTAATGGGGGAAAAACCATGCTTTTAAATGCTATTGGGTGAGGAAATATCGTAATGATGAGGGAAAGGCTTCATATTTGAAATAGTTTGAACTTTGAAGTTGTTGAAATCCCGAGTATCCTTGGGAATATTGAGTAAATTAGGAAAGTGGGTAAATGTTGAAGATTGTATATTGTTCTGTAGGGAGATTGTTTCCTTGTTTAGAATATTTGATTGTATTATATATTCTAAGATTAGGATGTACAAGATTCAGAATTCAAGAAATACAGAAATTTCATTTTGTTTTCATGGTATCAGAGCTAGGGTTTCTAAACCTTAGTTAGCAATGACCGACGGCGCCGTCAACAGCAAAGGGTTGTGCTCCTTTGAAACTTTTGACAGTGACTCTGAAGCCACCTCCATCGTGGGGTCTCTCGAATTGGGTTCAATGGCGGCATCGCGGTGACTCTGAGAACTCCAATCGCAGCCGGCAAACAAGACTTGCGTCGATTGTTCGCAGAAGAACCCACAAAGGGTGTCAATATTGTACGGTGTCTTCATGTGTCTCAAGTGCTCTGGCACTCGTTGCTCACATCATCTTCGTCCGATCGGTGACAATGGACTCCTGGTTGGAGATCCATCTCAAGAAGATGGAGGATGGCAGCAACAAGCAGCTTAATGTCTTCTACAAGGGCAGCAGTGACCATTTCGTGGATGGCCTCATGAACTTCTTGTCCGACATAGGCGATGACGACAACGATGACGACAAAACCAAAGCGAGTCTACCTTCTTCTATTTCTATCTTGACCAAGATGGACCTCGATGATTGCAACTGTTCATTCCCTGAAGTTGCAAAAGAAGAATTGGAATGGCTTTCGAAAAAAGATGCCTTTTCGAAGCAACGGAGCTGGGTGTCGATTCTTGAAACGAGCAACAGTAACAGTACTGGCAGGATGCATTCAAACTCTCACAGGAAGGTAATAGAGATGAGAAAGCTGAGGCAGAGTGAGGTGGTGGTGGCGAAGTCTTTGGATATGTCCCCACAGGATAAAGCGGTAATAAATGCAAACGATGTTGCAATTAAAAATTATGAAAGGGAGCTTTTCATTGATGGAAAAATGTTGAGGTAGGGCCTACCTAGTTCGGTGGATTAGATCTCGTTTAGTTATTGTACGGGTTCGTCTTCCATAAACATTTTTTTGGGTTCTTTAGCCCAAAGAAGTAATTTTTTGCAAGCCTTGAATATAACCTTTAAATCCAAAACTCCTTGGATTATTGATTGTGGTGCTTCTGACCACATAACCGATGCCTATCATCTTTTCTCTTCATATTCACCCTGTGCTGGAAATTTGAAAGTTAAAATTGCAAGTGGATCACTCTCATCTGTCGCAGGCAAAGGGACTATCCGACTCTCCGACTCCATCACACTAGAGTCTGTTCTTCATGTTCCTATTTTATCCTACAACTTACTTTCCATTAGCCAGTTAACTAAAAACTCTAATTGTTTTGCTAAATTTCTTCCCTCTCATTGTGTTTTTTAGGACCTATCATTGGGGAAGACGATTGGTAGTGCTAAGGAGTATGAGAGACTCTACTACTTTGAAGAGGCTAATGTGAGTGAACAATGTAAAACTGCTATTTGTGATTCTACATCTGTTTTTAGTGATAGTGAAATTTTGTTATGACATTCTAGGATGGGTTATCCAAATTTTCAATATTTAAGACGTTTATTTTATTTCCTTCCCTTTTTTCAAGTAGAACGTCTTCTGAATTTTAGTGTGAGATTTGTGAACTTGCAAAAAATCATCGTAATTCCTTTTCTAAATCCACATACAAACCATCCAGACCCTTTACTATGATTCATAGTGATTTATGGGGGCCCTCACGCTCTCTTAATCGCACGCACACGAGATGGTTTGTTACTTTTATTGATGATCATACTCATATTTGTTGGGTTTACTTGTTGAAAGATAAAACTGAAGTTCGTTCCATTTTCGCTAGTTTCCACTCCATGATTCAAACACAATTCCAAACTCATATTCAAATTCTACGTACTGATAATGGTGCGGAATATTTCAATGATATCTTGGGACATTATCTTCAAGAAAATGGAATTTTTCATCAAAGCTCCTATGTGGATACCCCTCAACAAAATGGGGTTGCTGAACGTAAAAATAGGTGTATTCTTGAAGTAGCTCAGGCATTGATGTTCACTACAAATATGAAAAAATATTTTTGGGGCGATACCATTTTAACAGCTACATATCTCATTAATCGAATGCCTAGTCGAGTTCTTTCTTTTGTAACTCCTCTCCATAAACTCCAGGAATGGTACACTCGGCTCCACTCCAATCTCTCTCTGAAAATCTTTGGATATACTGCATTTGTTCATGTTCATGCTCATAATTGGGATAAATTGGAACCTTGTACCATTAAGTGCGTTTTTATTGGTTACTCTCCTACTCAGAAAGGTTACAAATGTTATGATCCTATCATGAAAAAGTTGTTTGTTAGCCTTGATGTCACGTTCTTTGAAACCACTCCTTACTTCCCAAAGCCCTCTCTTCAGGGGGAGAAATGGAGTGAAGATTGGTTTTTTGATTTCTATGTTGATGAATCTATGCCATACACTGAGTCTACCATTGCATCATTTCCTGAGTCTACCATTGCATCATTTCCTGACCTGTCAAGCACAAAAGATCACTTAACCTCAGGGGGAGATGTAGAAAAGCAAAACAACACAGAAATACTTGTTTACTCAAGAAAGCCAAACACAAAGAATAGGGAGAATCTCATACATGAGGCACCAAGAGTGTTGGAACCGGTGATAGCTCTGAGCAACCATGAGTCCATTCCCAATCCCGATCAGGTAATAGATGGTCATGAGCTCCCTTCTGATAAACCTATACCTGATGACATCAATTTACCCATTGCAGTCAGAAAACAAACCAGGTCATGTACTCAATATCTCTGGTCTAAATACATTTCTTATAAAAGCTTGTCTACAGGATGTCGTGTTTTTACCTCTAACCTTGACAGGACGAAAATTCCAAAGAATATTCAGGAAGCTCTGGAAATTTCTGAATGGAGGGAGGCTGTCATGGAGGAAATGTGGGCCCTGGAGAAAAATGGAACTTGGGACGTTCTGAATTTTCCTAGAGGGCAGAAGCCAGTTGGTTGTAAATGGGTCTTCACAGTGAAATATAAAGTTGATGGGATAGTTGAACGATATAAAGTCAGACTCATTGCAAAAGGATTTACACAGACTTATGGCATTGACTACACAGAGACATTTGCACCAGTGGCAAACTTGAATACGGTTCAGGTCCTCTTGTCCTTGTTAGCTAACTTAGATTGGCCACAACAGCAACTTGACATTAAGAATGCATTTCTAAATGACGAGTTACAAAAAGAAGTTTACATAACGATGCCACCAGGTTTCAGTAAGAAAGGTGAAGAAAACAGAGTATGTAAACTCAAGAAGTCCTTGCATGGACTCAAGCAATCTCTCAGAGCACAAGCAATCTCTCAGAGCATGGTTTGACAGATTTGCAAAAGTAATAAAGAACCAAGGATATCAACAAGGGCAATCAGATCACACTATGTTCTTCCAACAACTGAAAGTGGTAAGAGAACAATTATGATAGTGTATGTTGATGATATAATCCTAACTGGGGATGATACAGTAGAGATGGAAAGATTAAAGAAAGTTCTAGCAATTGAGTTTGAAGTTAAAGACTTGGGACAAATGCGGTATTTCTTGGGAATGGAAGTTGCTATATTAAAAAGGGGTATTAGTGTGTCTCAGCGAAAGTATATCACTGATGTCCTAATCAAAATTGGCATGCTTGGATGCAAACCTAGTGAAACCTTGATTGAAGCAGTAAAGAGGGTCGAAGACTGCAGAATACCAGTTGAAAAGGAGAGGTATCAGAGATTGGTTGGTAAGCTAATCTACCTATCACATACCAGACCCGATATTGCATTTACAGTAAGTGTGGCAAGCCAACACATGTATTCACCAAAATAGACTCACCTAGATGCCGTGTACAAGATCCTCAAGCACCTCAAGGGCTCTCCGGGCAAAGGACTCTTCTTCAAGAAATGTGAAAGCAATGAAGTTGAAATTTTTACAGATGCAGATTGGGCAGGATCAGTGGAAGATAGAAGGTCTATCATGGGATTTTACACCTTCGTGTGGGGAAATTTGGTAACTTGGAGAAGCAAAAAATAGAATGTAGTGGCTCGAAGTAGTGCTGAAGCTGAATTCAGGGCAGTTGCGCAAGGAATATGTGAAGGACTGTGGTTACGGAAACTCTTGGAAGAGCTACAGATTTCGGTGAAATTTCCTATCAAACTCTATTGTGACAACAAAGTGGCCATCAGTATCTCTCTCAATCCAGTTCAATATGACAGGACTAAACATGTGGAAGTGGACCAATATTTTATCAAAGAGAAGGTTGAAGAAGGAACCATCTGTATGACTTATGTACCTACCAAGGAACAAACTACATATATCTTTACTAAAGGGTTAGCATGACAGAACTTTGATGATTTCATTAGCAAGTTGGAGATGATTAATATCTATGATCCAACTTAAGGGGGAGTGGTGAAATCCCGAGTATCCTTGGGAATATTGAGTAAATTAGGAAAGTGGGTAAATGTAGAAGATTGTATATTATTTTGTAGGGAGATTGTTTCCTTGTTTAGAATATTTGTTTATATTATATATTGTAAGATTAGGATGTACATGATTCAGAATTCAAGAAATATAGAAATTTCATTCTATTTTCAAAAGTTGTTAATTGTAGATGATTCTAATATCATTTCATGGAGGTTTAGCCTTGGTTGTATGTTTTTTTTTCTTAATTTATTGCAACTTAGAGATATTTCTAATGGAAATCATGGGAAGCAAGTATAGTTGATGCAAACCCTTGAGTTCAATTAGTCCATTCTTTAAGCCTTGTTTGGTCACTAAGAGCATAGAGGGAAAAGAAAGGAAAATCAGAATATTTTGCCGCATAAAACAGCCTGCCACTTCCGTGAGGTGTGACCTACACATCAACACCAAAGAGCAGCATGTTGTATGGTCCTGCTTGGTGGCCAGTGGTGATGGTGGACTCCTCCAACGCTCAAGTTAATGAGGTGGCGAGAAAAGGAGAAATGGGTTACTATTTTTCATACCATGACTAGGGCTTTTAGATGTGGGTTTGTTAGGGCTTAGAGCCTTCATTATTAGGCATTTAGGCGGTTAGGGAATTTGTTATTTGTAGGTTCCCTACCAATGCCGCATGGCTTCACAAGCTTCCATTAGCATCCAGGTCATAATTACGAGTAACTTATATTGAGCATGTGAGGCACCTGAAATTGTGGTGCGGTTCATGGACCTGACCCAGCTCCTTTAGTTCTTCATTGTGCATGCTTTATATCTCGTTGCTAAGCAGCCCTGCTGCCCCTGTCATGGGCATAGTAGGCTTAGAGCCTTGATTGAGCTACTATGGTGGCAAGTTGGCTTTTATACTGACCTGCCTGGGCACGCATGACCCTTGCTGCTCTAGGCTGGCCTGAACTTGTAGTGTGGCAAGTAGTGCTACAGAGCTGATCTCATCACGTTCAGCAGATCACATGTGCAGAGTGTTATCATCGACTTTCCCTCCAATACCAATAGGAATTATTATTATTTTTCATCCGGAAAGAAAAGGGCAGCTCAGTGCACAAAGCTCCCATGTATGCGGGGCCTGGGGAACGGGCAGACCACAATGTGTCTATAGTACGCAACCTTACCTTACATTTTTGCAAGAGATTGTTTCGATGCCTTGAACCCATGAGCTCCAAGTCACATGGCGACAACTTTACTATTGTGCCTAAGCTCCCCTTCATAAGGGGAAAAAACTTTAAAATAAAATTTGGTTATATTTTTTGTTAAAGCCATAGTTTGAGTCCTGTTGGTATTCCACAAATAAATATTGCCAGCTAACCGAGGACCAGTTGTTTGATAGTAAAGCCTTACTCAATGGTGAAATAGAGAGTAGTAAAAAAAACAAGCTATTCCCGTGTGTGCACGTGAACTACGCACACAACCTACTGAAGGATATTATTATCATCTCCTCTCCTGAGATATAGTACTTTCATGTTTTCAGGCCTTTGAAGATGCTTGGAAAATAGCTTGTTCTTTGCCATTACGGACAAGCATTGTAATTCCATCTGGATACACTTATCTGGTTAGACCAATTGATTTTGCTGGACCTTGTCGATCAAGAGTGACTTTGAGGGTATGCACTTGGTGCTATTAACATCTTAAAATTCCAATTTACTTAATAAATTCATCTTTCTTTTCCTTCCTATGACTTAATTTAATCAAAAAATCCCCTTTGTGTACTGTATTCTAATGGCATTTTAATAGATATGTGGCATTGTCATTGCTCCATCAAATCCTGATGTCTGGGATGGTTTGGATACACAAAAGTGGCTCTATTTCCATGGGGTGAACCGCCTCACTGTAGAAGGGGGAGGAACTATAGATGGAAGGGGACAGGAATGGTGGTCTCAGTCTTGCAAGATCAACAAAACAAATGTATTGCTGTCTTTGCTGCATGAGTCTGTATGTCATTTTTGAGATTTTCTTCACCTGCATATGATATCTAAATCTGGTTTCAACTGCCTTTATTTTTTATTTTTTTTAATTTTCCAGCCATGTCGACATGCTCCAACGGTTAGTGCTGTTTTATTCTTTTAACAGTACAGGTTTTTTTTTTTTTTTCCCTATCTTTTTTTTTGTCTTTCCATCCTACTGTGGTGCTGAAGAGTGTACCCACCTCCTGACAGTTCTATGATGTTACCATCTTCGAGCAATTAAACTGCAGGCCATTACTTTCCATAGGTGCAAGAATCTGAAGTTCAAGAACCTTATGGTGAAGAACAGTCAACAAATGCACATAGGATTCACTAACTGTGTGCGTGTCATTGCATCTTTTCTCAAAGTGTTTGCCCCTCCTTTCAGCCCTAACACTGATGGAATCCACATAAGTGCATCAACTCGTGTTGAAGTAAAGGACAGCATTATTAGAACAGGTTGATTTCACCTCCACCTGCTCTCTCTGCCGCACTTCCTAAAGCTTTTCCTTTCCTTGCATGCTTCATAAGAGTGTAGATGTTGAGTCTTTTAATTGTTTTGGTCATGAACAACTAGAAATTTGATTTTCTAGCTAGTTTTCACTTGTTGTGACAACCTGATGCCACTGCATTTTAATTCATTTTTTTGGATTATTTTGTTGACCAAATTTTAAATGAAGAAAAATTAAAATAAAATTGCCATGCAAAGTTTAAAATTTTAAATAAAATAAAAAGCATTCCCAACATTTCTAAAAGCTTTAAAAAATGAGAAAAATCATCAAAAAAAATAATTGTCGCCATTTTCCACCCTACATACAATATAATTATTCTTGGAGTATCAATTTTTTATTATAATGTATTTTTACATTTTTCATCATTCAAATTATAATTTATTTAATTTAGTTTAAAAGTTTTCCCTATTGTTTCATTTTTTTTTTTATAGAAAAAGAAATTCATTAACAAGAATGAGAAGAATTTACATCCAGTTGGAGGATAAGGGACCTCTTAAAGAAATAATTTTTTAAAAAAATAAAAAAGATTAAAATTATGCTCCCCTCAAGTTCCTTTAAAGATCAGACAAAAGTAAACCTTGAAAAAACCAAATGAATGAACCCAAAAAGACGTAAGGAAAACCACTCTAACCCAAAGGAAGCAAGGGGGATTTGATTTGGCCATTAAAAATTCTTGCCCTCCTTTCCATACAAAGGAGAGCAAAGATAGCACATTTTAAATGATCCTCCCTTTCTTACTTTTCCCAACACCTCTATTACACATTTAGGGAAGGTTCAACTGTCCTTGGGAAAACCACAGCCTAACCAAAGACTGAAAACAATATAAAACCAAAGATGCTTAGCCATCCTATAATTAGGAACAAATGGTTGATAGTTTCACTTGACTCATGACACATGATACATATATTAGGGCTTGTAGCTTTGTGAGGCCTCTTTTTCTACACCAAATCATTATTATTAAGCCAATACAGTACCAAAGTCCACATGAAAGCTTTAGTTTTGAAAGGAATCTTTGCATTCCAGATAGAATTATTCAAAGGGAAAGTGCATGGAGTTGAGGATTTCATAAGACGAGAGTAAAAAGATTTAGTTGAAAAGGAACTAGAGGAAAATTTTTAAGGTTTAATAGTGATACATTAGATTGCTTAATAATTGGATGAATTTTTTTTTTCTGGTGATAGAAGGATAGTATTATAATTAATTGTTACTGATCCGAGGACAGAAATTAACATGCATTTGTTAAGCTTTAATTTGTTCTAATTTTTGGAGTATAACAAAACATGTTGCTAATTTTCAATTTTTTGTTTTTATTTTTTGGTTTATAGTTTTTTCTTTTCATTTTTGTTTTCATAATTTTTTATAGTAATACCTAATGGCTGCTAAGATTTTCACTATTGTCAATTTGTAGTGGACTTGTGTGATCATCATGTGGCATATGCACATGGGCTAGGTAATCAAATCTAGTTGAATTGCACGATTCAAACTTGGATTGTATGATTTTGACAAATATGGCTTAAATATTGAGAGCTAAAATGGGTTACCTTTGATCAGTGGCAAAGGGAAGTTCAATCAAATCACCCCCTTAATGTTTTGGTAAATAATATGTGACACTAGAATGTTAAAATACTCATGTTGTCCCTATATTTTATTGGGTTTGACACCCTTAGCCTCAAAATGTTGTTCCTTTAACCACTATATTTGTATTGGATATGAGTGTTGGAGGTTCTTCATGAATCATTCATAGATGTGCAGTGCTTCCCTCCATATATGTGTGTGTGCATATAAATATATGTATGTATGCATGCATGCATGTATGTGTGTGTGTATATATTTTAATGTGTTAACGGCATAGTTGTTAGAATCTTACAATTTTATGATTTGATTCTTATGATTCGTATCTTTTCTGAATCTAAAATCAACTGAATCGCTGCCGAATCTATCAATTCGTCTTGTGAATCTAGCGAATTGATCTGAATCTTTTGATTCACACGATTCTAGACCTATTGCATCCTGACAAGCCCGACTAGTTTAAAACCCCATTTTTTAAATTGCTTTTTTTTGAAAAGCATAGTTAGTTTCCATTCCTCGTCTATGTAAGTTTTTTGTGCTAAAAAAGAGGAGAAAATAGAACTTTAGGTCTTATGTTGCTTTCACAAAACAGTTCTTCACTCTTGGGGTACGGTGCTTTGTTATTGAGATGAAGGGATAGAACTCGCATCGGTTAAGGTGTTACAATTTGTTATGTTGTTAAAATTCAAAATTCATTTTTTTTAAAAAAAAATTACTTTGTTCATTTATTATCATTTTCAAAGTTAATTATTTTTTTTCTTTTTAATCAAGAAAGAATATGCATGAAATATTTTTTAATTGTTGATAAACTGCAAAAGTTTAGTTTTAAAATTTTTTTTTTTCTCGATTCCTTCCCTTAAACAGCTATATGTTCATTTTTTGATTATATTTCTCGACTCATTCCCTTAGTTTTTATTTGTTCAGGGAAAGCATACACATGAAATGCGATTTTTTTATTGTCAAAATGTAAATGTATTGTTCCATTTTGCTTCTTGTTTATATACATCAGTATATGCATGTCATTTGGAATAAATTTTGGAAAATTGTACTGAATCTTACAATTTGATTTGATTCATGATTCCTAAAATTGAAATTCGGATTCACAATTCAAATCTCGATTTGACAACTATGGTTTACGGTAATCTGCCAAGAGTCCAAGAGTGAATCAAGCACAGAAGAAAGGTGACCTGGCCCATGGTTTCAGCCCAAGATGGATTGAGCTCTGGTTTTGAATTGTGGTTTAGACACATTGTGAAAGAAGATCAAGATCAGGGTAAGTGCAAGGCAAATAGGAGGGTTTTATCCTCATCCATAGCACCTGTCACAGAGCACAAAAGGGGGGATAGGTTAGGCTAGTGAAGGAAAGGAGGACTGTACGGGCAGTAAACCTTTAAGTCTATAAATATGTGAATGTCACGCAAGAAAGGCCTTTTTTGTCAATCTTCATCCACATAGAGACACAAATTTAGCTATTATTATTTAATTCCAGTATAGTTCCATTTTTCTGTATAGTTTTACCAATTATTGCTGTGTCGTAATAAATGAAAAATTGAGAGAATATTGGTATTTTTCTTCCTTGACAAGAGTCCTCCATTTTTGCCTGCCTTTGGTGAGTCTGGCAGTGACGGTCTTGAGGACAGCCTCAAAAAGCTGTACTGAGGACTGCATAAATAGTGTACAAAAAAATATTTAGTACTGCATGTTGTTCTGCAAACACAGATGCAGGTGCACACGTGTGTGCATTCATGTGTACACACACACACAGATATTTGAGAACATTGGATGTGTTTTCAAGTGAGAGAATATTAGAGGATCGGATATGGGTTTTAAAGAATTGAGGTGAATGAAATATTCCTTAACTCTCAAAAAGAAGATTAAAAAGCTGAAATGTAGCTTTGAGTTTTTGTGTTGCCAATCCCTAACAATTGAGGTAGGATATTGTTGGTTGAGTGAAAAAGGTTTTATGTTTAAGTAAAACCCCTTATGACAAATCTGCTCTTCTGTGATGGAAATTCTTGTTGAAAATTCTTTGATTATTCAATTCCTGGTGAGGTGGGAAATTCCCAATCACATTTTCGTATGATCGATTGGGTGCTCAAAGCAATATGTTTTAGGTTGGCTAATAATAGCATCCATCAAACAAAATAGAAGTTAATGCATGATCTCATACACAAAGTTTAAGTTTGGTTCAGTGTGGAATAATAGAGTGGAAATGGAATAGCGAACATATTCCTACATAAAAGCTATTCAATTCCCTCTCTTTCCATTTTTGCAATGCAAACATGGCAAAAATTAAAAAGTAAGTATGTTGTTGAATAATTTGTGAATTAGTAACCCGACTCATATTTCTAGGGAAGAGGCCTAAAGCTTAGTTATTTATTTGACTTTAGGAATAGGCTAACGCTGCGTTTGGAAGCATGGATTTCAGGCCTTGAAATTGGATTTGGGTGGATTTGGACAATTTTCAATACAATTTTATATTACATCTTATCCAAATCCAATACAAGTCCAAATCTAAGGACTCTCCAAACATATGGTAAGAGATTTCAGCTTTCAAAATTAACCATTTTATCACTCTGAAAGCTCTACCATGGTTTCCAAATCTCAACTTTAACTTTTCTGAAAGCCACGTAATGGGTCCAAAACGGTTCCCTTTTGCTGCACAAAAATCATGTATACCTTCTAAAATTGACTACCCCTTTTTGCTACTTTCTTGCAGTTTGCATCTTTAAGTGCTTTGTTGTAGTAGTACCAATGCTTAGTCAAGTAAGGTTGAACACTCAACATATCCACCTGTGTCAGGTGATCTTTTTTTAAATCATGTGATCTTCTTCTTTTGTATTTTATTTTTCCTTTTTTAATGGGATTCTTGTATCATATGATCATTCAACAACTTGAATTTAGGAGACCTTTTGTAGATACCAACTTTAGTCAGTATGAGGGAGTTTAAAGTTCAACTTTGCAATGTTTGATCCTGGCCCTAGGAATGAATCTTTGGAGCTGCAGTTATGACTAGTTTTAAACTTCTTGCCATGAAATATGTAGGGAAAAGTCCTCCCATGCCATTTTTCTTGGGTGGTTTGTAGAATTAAATTTTCTAATGCTAAGATGTTGACTGGCTTGTTTGAAAGTTCAAATGAAATTCCAATGTTCTGTTAAATTGTTGAGAGGAACAGTGTGCGATTGTATCGGGCTAGGATGGCTTTGAAATATTTCAATTTTTCATTGGCCCTTCCATAAAAATTAAGCAAAGCTTTGGGCCTTATGTTTCCTTATATTGTATCATTTTTGAGTTTCTGTTTAGTCTGTGTTTACAATTAATCTCTTCATCAAAGCTATATTTTTACTGAATTTATTGTGAATTATGCCAGGAGATGACTGCATCTCCATTGTCAGCAATTCTTCAGGGATCAAAATCAGAAACATTGTTTGTGGGCCTGGCCATGGTATAAGGTATGAACAACTTTCATGTCATTTATATATAACGGCATTTATCTTCTGTACCCTAAACTTTCTCCCATCTGTGTCCATCAGTATTGGAAGCTTGGGGAAATCGAACTCATGGGCACAGGTGCATGATGTAAGGGTTGATGGCGCATTCCTGTCTAACACACAGAATGGAGTGAGAGTCAAGACATGGCAGGTGATGTTCTCAACTGTGCTCTTTCTCTCTTTCCTTCTCTGCCATGCTTACATCCGTATCTTCCAAAATTAAATTGATAGCTCTATAATTCTCCTATTTTTCTGCTTTTTTTTTTAATGTTATAATCAGGGTGGTCGTGGCTTTGCCTCCAATATTATTTTCCAGAATGTGCGGATGGAAAATGTGTCCAATCCAATAATAATAAATCAATACTACTGCGATTCTGTGCTGCCATGTGCGAACCAGGTATCAATTTCATGTCAAGTTAGCATTCATGAAAATAGATAGAGATGCCACATGTGTGATTGGCCTACTAATGTTGTCTGTGGTTCAATTTATTCTGATAACTTCTTATTGGACAGTTTTCCAGTTCTTCTTGGAGCCGGAGAAATTGATACTGTATGATGTTATATCTTTTTTGTATATGCGTATGTTGTGTGTCTGTTTCTATTTCCTTTTTTTTTTTTTTTGGGGGGGGGGGGGTGAAATGAGTGGAGTTCATCTCACCCTAAATTGAAGTGGCATCTGAGCCTCATTACCCCCTCAAAAAGTAGTAGCAGTTTTTGCTGTAGAGTTTTCTTTGAAATTAAATCGAATCCCAGACATTGAACCAGAGGAAAGGAGAGATGAGAGGTGAAAGAGGTAGGACATAGAGGTACTCTTGTAAGGATTTAACATGGCACACACACTCAATACTTCATGATTCAACTTTGATTAAAAATTATAACATTGCTTCTCTTATATAGGCATTTAGAAACATTAAATAGGAAACTAGTTTTATACAAAATAGGACGTAAATCAACCTAAATTAAAGCATAAACTTCAAAACACTCAACCTACTTCATTCGCAATCAAACTGAAATTGAAATTACAATTACAATAGTTTCCCTTAACATATTTTCATCCAAAATATTTCCCCCAACTGGAGAAACACTTTTTAAATTGGAGGAGGATGATAAATCTTTGACTGGTGGTGGCACTCCCCTCAATAATGAATAAATAATATATCAAATTAGGTTCTTCCACTGGAGGGACAAATACCGGGGGGATGACAAACATGGTGATTTGTGTGCTTTATAACATCTTTCACTGCATGATCATCCTGGTTGGAACTGTCTATATATTAAGAGTTTTAGGACTTCTTCGTTATTCATATCTGTAGGCTTGTGGACACGTTCATCAGTCTTTTTGCTCCCATCACTCTCCAAAAGTGATGGTTGAGAAATCTCTTCAGAAGCAGTGTGATACTTGACACTTCTACCTTGGGATGCAGTTTCAAGAATGACTCAGCTTGTTTGCTGAAGACCAGGACCAATGGAATGGGTGTGGGTGGAATCAAGCGCCAAGGTTGGTTGAATACTTGAAAGTAACATGCGGCAATAGATGGAAACCAACTTGGGATGAGATTACACACCAAGTCCTAGACAGCAAGCCAAAAAAAAAAGGCAATAAGGCCAAAATAGGTTAGAATTGGGATAATTAGGGGGAAAAGGAGGAAATAATGAATTAAATCCTGGTGTGGGGTTTTTTGGGGGGGGGGGGGGGGGGGTTGGTTAAAGTAAGGCATGATATATATATACATATATATATGGTGTGCTTGTGTATGTGTGTGTGTATTGGGATTGTCTTGATTTGTCCTTTGCAGTTTTTTGAGTATGGGCTATGGTCTAAGCTTTGGGCTGGTTAAATTCATGTTGGGTAGTTCGTTTCAGGGTCAGACTACAGTACTCAGTATATATCAGATAATATTGGGCTGAATGTTTGCTACATAAATGGGTCTAATCAAATAGATTTGGGTCATTTGGAAGTTGAAACTATGGGATTTTAGTAAATGAGCTGGTTTGTGGCTCAAAATAAAGGAGTACTGTATGGTTATTGTTGGCCGAGTAGTATGGATAGAGATGAGAAGCTTGGATCAAGTGGAATCACAACATAAAATCATGCTTCTTGATAAGAGGAAGCCTTTGAAAGGTTTTGTGGGTGTTTCCCATTGCAGTTGTTGTTGCATTTGTTGATTCGCAGGTGACACTATTGCAGTTGTGGATGGAAAAAAGTTTCAAATTGGAGCTTTCTGCCAAGTGCCAACCAATGATTTGGGATGTCAAGAGTGGGTGTTGGAAAGTTTCCAAATCTATCCAATCAACTCTCCTTGATTATAGGAGAAATTTCTATAATTATGTAAATATTCTTAGGAGATATTCTAGGATATATTCTTAGGAGATATTTTAGGAGATTTGTTAGCAATTGTCATTCTTTCCTTTTGTTATTCTTTCCTTTATTATTCTTTCCTTTTAGATTATCTGTGTAGTCTATAAGACATTCAGATTGTACCTTATTTTAAAATAATAAGAAATATTATTTTAATTCTTCTCCACTTGATGGTATCAAAGCCTGGTTTTCTTTTCCTTTCGGCAGTTGTAGCCTCTAAAACCTAGGCCTTATTGCCTTAACCCTGTTCAGCCTCCATTATGTCCGAAATTTCCGAAACTTCCACCATGGCCAGACCTGAACCTGTGGTCAACACCAAAACTGAAACCAAAGTAGCCCATACCGAACCCCATTCAGTCCAAATCACAACTATAAGTCTCAATGAGGCCAACTTCTTGAGATGATCTCTGTCAATTCGAATGTATATCTGCGGGAGAGGTAATATTGGGTACCTTACTGGTGAAACCAAGGCCCCTGACAGAGCAGACCCATCATATGCTTATATGGATGCTGGAAATTCCATGATTATGGCTTGGCTTGTGAATGCAATGGATAAAGATATTAGTGCTAATTACGTGTGCTATCCTACTGCAAAAGAACTCTGGGATAATGTTAGTCAGATGTATTCTAACCTTGGAAATTATTCTCAGATTATGAATTGCAGCAAAAAATTGGCAAGACTCAACAAGGGGAAGACAATGTGACTAAGTATTTTAATGTCCTTAAGGGACTATGGCAAGACTTGGATCTATTCAATGATTATGAATGGAAGAGCCCTGATGATTGCAACTACAATAAGAAGATGATGGAAAATGCAAGAATTTTTAAATTCTTGGCTGGACTCAATGATGAGTTTGATGAGGTCAGGGGGAGGATTCTTGGAAGACAACCTCTGCCTCCAATCGGAGGGTTATTTTCTGAAGTGAGACGTGAAGATTGTCATCGGAATGTTATGCTAAAGAAAAAAGGGGCTGATGGAATAGTGGAGAACTCGGCTTTGGTTGCTCCTAATCCTACTGTTTTAGCTGCTGCTAATGCCTCTGCACAGCGGTCATATCCCAATCAAAAATCTCAAGTATGGTGTGACTATTGTAATAAGCCATGTGTTAGGGTGTGACAATGTAATGGGGAAAATGGGGGAGTGAGATATTGCTATAATTGTATTCTTCAGGGATTTAGAATGAATATATGAATATCTGTGTTATCGCTTGTATGGTGATTCTCTTGTGGATGAATAATACAAGTAGTTCTTTTCATTGTGGTGTTCTGTTGCCTTGGATTATGATGTCTCTGATTGTTATAGTCTTATTCGGTGTATAAGAATATATTGTTCATGTGAAATCCTATTGTTCCTTGTTTTCCTTGAGTATTGAGACTCACCTGGTGCTCGTGCTTGCAGGCTTGAACGTGTGAGAGTTGGCTGACTTGTCGAGGGAGAGCTCTCAACGAGTGCCACACGGCCCTTACTTGAGTCCCATTTTGGGGGTCCGTGACAGTTGGTATCAGAGCACAGTGTGTGCGAGCGCCATGCGTGGGATTAGGAGAAATAAGTCAGGAAGAGTGAAGCGCATTGAGGCGCTTGAGACAAAACTTGCAACCCTGGAGACAACGTGCGGTGACCTCCAAGGGTTGGTGGCAACATTGATAAAAGAGAAAGGCGGGTCAACAGAGCTTGAGGCCGCCGAAGAAAACCCTAGAGAAAATCTTTATGGGGTATCAAAAGTCGTAGAGAGACTTGAGGAACTTGAAAAATTCATTCCAAGTGTGAAATCCCTGGAGAAACGGCCAAGAGAGTTTGAGGCCTTCCAGAAGAGTATCGAGCAGTTGGAAGCCTTTGAGAGTAGGCTACAACATATTGAGGGCATATTGCCATCTCTTTCGTCCCAACGGGGAGAGCCAATAGAGCTTGAGGCCTCCTTACGGGAGCTAACGGATAATCTTGATTTCCTTACAGAAGATGTTAAAGTGTCCATTACTGCTTTGAAGGGAGATTTGAAGGAGATGGGCAATGTCCAAAGTGCGGTGGTCCAAGTCCAGAGGGATTTACAAGAGATCACTGCGAAAGTGAATGCAGTGGCACAGTTAGCCCGATGGCCAGTTGCACATCCAAATGAGAGTTCTCGATGGAAGGTACCGGAACCTAAAAGTTTTGGGGGTACACGAGATGCAAAGGAGCTAGACAATTTCTTCTTTGATATGGAACACTACTTCACATGCTCCCGAGTGGATTTAGAAGTGGACCGTGTCAATATGGCAACGGTATACCTGGTTGGGGATGCAAAATTGTGGTGGAGAACTAAATGGAATGATATTCAGCACAATAGATGTGTCATTAACACATGGGAGGGGTTGAAACAGGCGTTGAAGGCCCAATTCTATCCAGAAAATGTGGAGTATATAGCAAAGTGCAAAGTAATGGAATTGCAACAGACGGGCTCGTTAAGGAGTTATGTAAGGGAATACCAAGCCTTGATGTTGGACATTGTAGACATGACTGAATCGGATAAACTGATTCATTTTCTTCGGGGTTTGAAGACATGGCCAAGAAATGAAATACGTCGGCAAGGTGCTGGTGATCTCTCTTCTGCCCTCGCTGCTGTTGAACGGTTGGATGATTTTTCAGATACTTCTGGGAAGCGAAATTTCCCTACATCCGCCAATAATGATTCCCGTCCCAACAAAGTGTACAAGCCCACAAATGGGGGAAGGGATAAGGAGACAAATAGTTCTTGGAAAGATAAAAGAGCGCCCATGAATAGGGAGTGGAGGGGCGGACGAACAGGGGGTGGAGAGCGTCGACCGATCTCTTGTTTTCTTTGCAGTGGACCACATCGAGTGGCGGAGTGCCCCGATCGTAAGGCTTTGAATGCTATGAAGGCCCTTCG
The DNA here is from genome assembly GCF_029873635.1 of Malania oleifera. Lineage (NCBI taxonomy): Eukaryota > Viridiplantae > Streptophyta > Magnoliopsida > Santalales > Ximeniaceae > Malania > Malania oleifera. The sequence goes on from NC_080422.1 coordinate 21,891,895, forward strand.
AGGGGAAACCGAAACCTCGACAGTAATTCCAGAAGAACAACCAAATATGGTGGGAGCCTTGAGATTTTTGGGGGCATTAGAGCGTCAAGTAATTAACAACAAGTCTCAAGAGAAGGGACTAATGTATGTGGATTTACTTTTGAATGGAAAGAAAATCAGGGCCATGATTGATACAGGGGCCACCCATAATTTCATTGCTGATTCTGAAGCTCAACGGTTAGAATTGCGAGTAGATAAAGATGTGGGCAAGATAAAAGCAGTGAATTCTCCAGCATTAACCACGGTGGGGGTGGTACCTAAAGTGGCATGTCAAATGGGATCATGGTCTGGAACAGTTGATTTCACTGTGGCACCCCTTGACGACTTTGATGTGGTATTGGGGATGGATTTTCTTAAAGTGACACGCTCAATGCCGATCCCAGCTGCGGATTGTCTTGTGATAATGGGAAGTGCACCTTGTGTGGTCCCCGCAGTTTACAACAGTTTCGATGAGAGGAAGTTGCTTTCAGCCCTCCAATTCAAAAAGGGAGTAAAAAGGGGAGAATCTTCTTTCGTGGTTCTACCAATAGTCTCAGAAGATGCAGAAGTAGGGGAATATCCACTTGAGATTAAGGAAGTTTTAGAAGAGTTCAAGGAGGTGATCCCGGAACAACTACCCAGGGTTTTACCACCTCGACGACAGATTGACCACGAAATTGAACTTTTGCCAGGAGTAAAGCCGCCAGCACGTGCCCCTTATTGAATGGCGCCGCCTGAGTTAGCTGAACTTAGAAGGCAACTGAATGATCTTATTGCAGCAGGGTTCATCCGGCCTTCAAAAGCACCTTTTGGGGCCCCAGTGTTATTTCAGAAGAAACAAGATGGTAGTTTGCGCTTGTGTATAGATTATCGGGCTCTTAATAAGGTGACCGTGCGCAACAAGTATCCTATTCCACTGATTGCTGATATTTTTGACCAGTTAAGTACAGCTAGATATTTCACGAAACTGGACTTGAGGTCGGGATATCATCAAGTGCGCATTGTTGAGGGAGATGAACCGAAGACCACTTGTGTCACACGGTATGGAGCATTTGAATTCCTTGTCATGCCTTTTGGGCTAACAAATGCACCCGCTACCTTTTGTTCTCTAATGAATCAGGTTTTTCGGGACTACCTTGATCAATTTGTGGTTGTTTACCTTGATGACATACTGGTTTTCAGCGCATCCTTAGAAGAACATAAAGATCATCTTCGAAAGGTTTTTCAAAAATTCAAAGAAAATCAGTTATATGTAAAAGGGGAGAAGTGTGCTTTCGCTCAAAAGCGTATTAAATTCTTGGGGCATATCATTGAGGAGGGCCAGATTCGGATGGATTCAGTTAAAGTAAAAACTATCAAGGAGTGGCGAGCACCTACATCCGTTAGAGAACTGCGATCTTTCTTGGGTCTAGCCAACTACTACCGAAAGTTTATAGAGGGGTACTCTAGAAGAGTTGTATTGTTAATGAATTTATTGAGGAAGGGGGTACCATGGGGGTGGTCAGAAGAGTGCCAATTAGCATTTGTTGAATTAAAGGAAAAGATTGTAGGAGATCCTGTGCTAATCTTTCCTGATGTGACAAAACCGTTTGAAGTGCAAGTAGATGCCTCAGACTTTGCATTAGGGGGAGTTCTCTTGCAGGAAGGGCATCCAGTTGCTTTTGAAAGTAGAAAATTGTCGGGTGCCGAACGGAACTACACAGCACAAGAAAAGGAGCTTCTCGCAGTGGTACACTGTCTTCGGGTGTGGAGGCACTATCTCTTGGGGTCCAAATTTGTGGTAAAAACCGATAATGTAGCAGTTACTCATTTTTTGTCACAACCTGGACTAACGTCAAAACAAGCCCGTTGGCAGGAGAAGCTAGCTGAATTTGATTTTGCTTTTGAATATAAAGTGGGGAAGACGAATGAAGTGGCTGACGCTTTAAGTAGAAAAACTGAATTGGCAGCATTGAAAATCATCAGTCATCTATCAACTAGTAGGGTGGCGCTACCTTTGAAGAATCTTATCAAGGAACATTTAAGTACAGACCAGCAGGCGCAGTCACTAAGCAAACTAATAGACGAAGGGAAGACACGACAATTTTGGGTAGAAGATGGACTGATAATGACTAAAGGCAGGAGAGTCTATGTGCCTAAGGCTGGAAACTTGAGGAAAACCTTACTGAAAGAGTGTCATGATACGTTGTGGGCTGGTCATCCGGGATGGCGAAGAACTCATGCTTTGATTACACAGGGGTACTATTGGCCAAATATGCAAGATGATGTGATGAGTTATACTAAAACGTGCTTGATCTGTCAACAAGACAAGGTAGAAAGAAAGAAGACCTCAGGTTTATTGGAGCCATTGCTAGTTCCTGCTAGGCCATGGGAGAGTGTCTCTTTGGATTTCATTTCCTCGTTGCCAAAAGTAGAGGAGTTTGACACAATTTTGGTGGTGATTGACCGGTTCTCAAAGTATGCAACTTTCGTACCAGTCTCGAAGCCGTGTTCAGCAGAGAAGACAGCTCAGTTATTCTTCAAGCATGTGGTGAAATATTGGGGTGTTCCAGAAAGCTTAATTAGTGATAGGGATGTTAGATTCACTGGGGGATTTTGGGGTGAACTCTTTCGCTTGATGGGTTCAAACCTTAATCTTTCCACGAGCTATCACCCACAGACAGATGGTCAAACTGAACGTTTTAATGGGATGCTGGAAGAATACTTGCGACATTTTGTTCACTCCAATCAGAAGAATTGGGTTACTTTACTAGACACGGCACAATTCTGTTTTAACTCTATGAAATCTTCTGCAACTAATAAAAGCCCTTTTGAGATTGTGACAGGTCAACAACCGACTCTTCCACACACTCTGGATGGTCCATACAAAGGAAATTGCCCAAAAGCCTACCAATTCACGAAAAATTGGTTGCAAAACATTGAAGTCACCCGAGCTCAGTTAGAAAAAGCATCCAAGCGCATGAAGAAATGGGCTGACAAAGGGAGACGACCACAACAATTTGAAGCTGGAGATCTAGTTCTTGTAAAAGTGCCGCCGGAGACATTTCGCTTTCTTCGTGGCAAGGATAAAAGGCTGTTACGTCGTTACGAAGGTCCAATCAGAGTAATCGAAAAGGTGGGACATGCATCTTATCGGCTTGAGCAACCCGAGTGGATGAAAAGCCACAGACGTCCAGTTCATCCCGTGTTTCATGTAAGCAATTTAAAGCCATTCCACACAGATGAAGCAGATCCGCACCGACAAAAATTACGGAGATCAACAATTTTCAGAAGGCATCCTGTCACCAAAGAAGTCCAGGAGATCATTGCAGACAGAGTCGTCAATCTAGACGGTCGTCAACAACAACAATTTCTGGTTCAGTGGTTAGGACTGGGGGAAGAAGAGAATAGTTGGGAAACAGCAGACAACCTTCAGCATGCTATACAGAAGATTGAAGATTTCAGAAATTCATAGTCAACGACATCTACATCGACATCAGAAGAGTGAGAAAGCCGTCTACAACACATCGACGAGGACGTCGATAAATTGAGTGGGGGAGGATGTTAGGGTGTGACAATATAATGGGGAAAATGGGGGAGTGAGATATTGCTATAATTGTATTCTTCAGGGATTTAGAATGAATATATGAATATCTGTGTTATCGCTTGTATGGTGATTCTCTTGTGGATGAATAATACAAGTAGTTCTTTTCATTGTGGTGTTCTGTTGCCTTGGATTATGATGTCTCTGATTGTTATAGTCTTATTCGGTGTATAAGAATATATTGTTCATGTGAAATCCTATTGTTCCTTGTTTTCCTTGAGTATTGAGACTCACCTGGTGCTCGTGCTTGCAGGCTTGAACGTGTGAGAGTTGGCTGACTTGTCGAGGGAGAGCTCTCAACGAGTGCCACACGGCCCTTACTTGAGTCCCATTTTGGGGGTCCGTGACACCATGCCATACCCGAGATACTTGCTGGAAACTATGTGGAAAACCATCAAATTGGAAGAGCAGCAAACTTGGACTTGGAAACAACCAAGTGATTCCTAGAGCAAATAAAGCCTAGAACAATGTTTTAAGTTGAAAGCAGATGGATCAACTTCTTCAACTGCTGAAATCCAATCCGATATCTGGTACTTCTATTAGTTCTTTGGCCCAAACAAGTGATATGTCGAGTGCCTATTCCAGTTCTTTAGCCTTTGCACCATGGATTATTGATTCAGCTGCATCCGACTAGATGACCAGTATATCTCAATTGTTTCAATCTTATTATCCTTGTCCTGGTAATAAAAAGGTGAGGATTGCAGATGGGAGTCTTTCATCCATTACAGGAGCAGGTTCAGTTAGAATTTCCTGGAAAATAGAATTAAAATTTGTCATTCATGTTCCTAAACTTACTTGTAACCTTCCCTAGAGGTTGCAAGTGGGTGTTTAGTGTTTACAATTAAATGCAAGGCTGATGGCAATATAGAGAGATATAAGGCAAGACTTGTTGCAAAAGGGTTTACATAAACATACGAAATTGACAATCAAGAAACCTTTGCTCTAGTGGCCAAGATAAACTCAATCCGAGTGTTACTCTCCTTAGCTGTACATTCTAACTGGCCCTTACACCAGTTGGATGAAAAGAATGCATTTTCAAAGGGGGATCTAGAGGATGAAGTGGTTATGGAATCACCACCAGGTTTGAAGGTAATCTTGGCAGAGATAAGTTGTGTAAATTGAAAAAAATCATTGTATGGGCTGAAGCAATCCCTGAGAGGTTGGTTTGAACACTTTGGGAAGGCTGTAAAGGGTCATCGTTACAGCCAAGGTCAAGCTGATCACACCATGTTCTATAAGCACTCAAGTGAAGGGAAGGTTGCTATTCTAATTGTCTATGTTGATGATATTATTTTGATAGGTAATGACAGCAAGGAACTTGAGAAATTAAAACAGATGCTTGCCAGTGAATTTGAGATTAAAGAATTGGGTAACTTGAAGCATTTTCTTGGTATGGAATTTGCAAGGTCAAGAAAAGGTATTTTTGTTTCACAAAGAAAATATGTGCTTCACTTGCTAGGAGAAACAAGTTTACTAGGGTGTAAAGCAGCTGAGACACCTATAGAGCTTAATCTTAAACTACAACCTGCCAAACCTGAAGAAGTAACCAATAGAGACCAGTACCAAAGATTGGTTGGAAGGCTACTTTATCTATCACATACACGTCCTAACAGCCTTTGCTATCAGTGTGGTAAGCCAATTCATGCACTCACCAGGGCTTGACCACTTTGATGTAGTTTATAGAATCCTGAGATATTTAAAGGGAACCCCAGGAAAAGGTCTTTTGTTTGAAGACCATAGACATCTACAAGTTGAGGTATACACTGGTGTAGATTGGGCTGGGAGTATAACCGATAGAAGATCAACTTCTGTGCCTTTGTTGGTGGAAATTTGGTTACATGGCAAAGCCAAAAACAAAATGTGGTAGCTAGGAGTAGTGCAGAGGCAGAATTTAGAGTAGTTGCTCATGGAATTTGTGAAGAGTTGTGGATTAAAAAATTATTGGAAGAATTGAAAGTCACTAATCCACTACCTATGAGACTATATTGTGATAACAAATCCGCCATAGCCATTGCTCACAATCCAGTGCTTCATGATAGAACAAAACATGTTGAGGTTGACAAGCATTTTATGAAGGAGAAGCTGGACAGTGAACTGATTTGTTTACCCTATATCTGTACTATTGAACAAGCAGCAGATGTACTTACAAAATGACTACCAAGGAAGCTGGTTATGGAAGACATCTTCAAACCAGCTTGAGGGGAAGTGTTGGAAAGTTTCCAAATTTATCCAGTCAACTCTCCTTGATTATAGGATAAATTTCTGTAATTATGTAAATATTCTTAGGAGGTATTCTATGATATATTCTTAGGAGATATTCTAGGAGATTTGTTAGCAATTGTCATTCTTTCCTTTTGTTATTATTTCCTTTATTATTCTTTCCTTTTAGATTAACCTTGTGGTCTATAAGACATTCAGATTGTACCTTATTTTAAAATAATAAGAAATACTATTTCAATTCTTCTCCACTTCTAGAGTGGGCAACTGCCAACTGTAGACGGAGTATTACCAGATGCTTGCAAAAAGAATCATTAGGTATCTGGCCAACTGCTCAGGGACAGTAAATACCCAAGATGCCAGCAGAAGGCATTTGTCCAACTGTAACCTCCACCGCAGCCTTTAAATGATGTACCAAACACCCACATCCACAGAGCAGCAGTTGAGTCTCAGGAGGACAGCAGCAATGGCAAAAGGATTTGTGATGACTTGCATCTTGTGGCTAAGGAAGCTTTGCCTGCACCGATGAGGTCCTGGAGGCCTGCAGATTGTGGCTGATTGCATGTAAAGCAGAGGATTTAATAATCTGTAGCAGTGAGGTTTTTGCAATGATATTTAAAGGGGAACTCCAGGAAAAGGTCTATTGTTTGAAGACCATAGACATCTACAAGTTGAGGTATACACTGATGCAGAGTGGGCTGGGAGTATAACCGATAAAAGATCAACTTCTGGTTATTGTGCCTTTGTTGGTGGAAATTTGGTTACATGGCAAAGCCAGAAACAAAATGTGGTAGCTAGGAGCAGTGCAGAGGCAAAAATTATTGGAAGAATTGGAAGTCACTAGTCCACTACCTATGAGACTATATTGCGATAACAAATCTGCCATAGTTGTTGCTCACAATCCAGTGCTTCATGATAGAACAAAACATGTTGAGGTCGACAAGCATTTTATGAAGGAGAAGCTGGACAGTGAACTGATTTGTTTACCCTATATCTATACTATTGAACAAGTAGCAGATATACTTACAAAATGACTACCAAAGAAGCAATTTGAAAATTTGATCGACCAGCTGGCTATGGAAGACATATTCAAACCAGCTTGAGGGGAAGTGTTGGAAAGTTTCCAAATTTATTCAGTCGACTCTCCTTGATTATAGGATAAATTTCTGTAATTATGTAAATATTCTTAGGAGATATTCTAGGAGATTTGTTAGCAATTGTCATTCTTTCCTTTTGTTATTCTTCCCTTTTAGATTAACCTTGTAGTCTATAAGACATTCAGATTGTACCTTATTTTAAAATAATAAGAAATACTATTTCAATTCTTCTCCACTTCTAGAGTGGGCAACTGCCAGCTGTAGAAGATGGAGTATTACCAGATGCTTGCAAAAAGAAGCATTAGGTATTTGGCCAACTGCTCAGGATCAGTAAATACCCAAGATGCCAGCAGAAGGCATTTGTCCAACTGTAACCTCCACCGCAGCCTTTAAATGATGTACCAAACACCCAAATCCACAGAGCAGCAGTTGAGTCTCAGGAGGACAGCAGCAATGGCCATAGGATTTGTGATGACTTGCATCTTGTGGCTAAGGAAGCTTTGCCTGCACCAATGAGGTCCTGGAGGCCCGTGGATTGTGGCTGATTGCATGTAACGCGGAGGATTTAATAATCTGCAGCAGTGAGGTCCTGCAATGATGGATTTCCAGCAACAAAGTACTAGCATCTGCAAGGAATTTTTATGGCAACATGTGTGGTGGTTTCCTTTTTTCTGTTTCTTCTTCTTCTCTGTCTCTCTCAGGGCAGAACAGTAGTGGGCCCACAATGAGGGTGATGATTAGACTCGATGAGTTTTGAATCAAAAGATTTGTAGATTCAAAATTAGGGTGACAGCAGAAGAATAGTGGAAGTGGTGGCAAGCACTAGTGATGGAAGCTAAATTTGTTCCAACTTAAAACAAAAGAGGAAACTGAATCAGCCTGAGCCATATCCCTAAAATCCTAAATACTTGTTTTGCATGATCCTCAAGTGAATTAAAATTAATGTGACTATTAAAATTGCAATAATTCCCCCTAAAATGTTAAATATCAATTAAATGCAGAGATGTGGGTTATGGCTCAACAGGCCCTTCTCTGACCTGGATGATGCGGCTATATGGGTCTCACCTTTGTAGCTCATATTCCTTTACATTTATGTTGAAACCCATCCATGGGCTTTGTCTCACATCAACCAAATGTGGAGGAGAAATGTGGTCTATCCTCCTAAAACTTTCCTACAGTCACCAAATTTTTGAATGGCGTGGCTTTGTAGTCCCCCTTTTGAGTCATGTCTTGCTCTGCTTGTGTTTATTTTTCTTGCATAGAAAAATAAATGAAATAAATAAATAAATAATCCATTGCATGCATAGTTTCAATTTCTAGTTATACTATAAATATTACATTATAATACCAGTGTTATTACTCTCTCTTCATTCAGCAATCTATTACCAGTTTATTGTTTCAATCAAACAAACAGTGGCTTACCTCTTGCCATTATATATTTATTTAAGCCATTGTTTTAAAAGGCAAAGGCGTAAGCCAAGGTGTTTTAACCCTTAAGAAGTGAGCTGTAAGCCTCAAGGCATTGGGGTGTAAGCCTTTTGAGAATTTGTTTTTAAGATAAAAATATGTAAATAAATTTGTATATTTTAAAAATAAGGAAAAATTAAGAAAATCAGAAATATTATGTAAGAAAGAAAAATTATATATACTTTGCAAAATACTTGTTGGTTATTCAAAAATTGCTAACTTATATATATGACATGAATCATGACAAGAGATAGCTATACTATTACAAAGGTCAAACTATTTTCATGATCTAAGATAAAACTCAATTATTTTGGAAAGATTGAGGTCCAAGAGTTCTAGAAGTCAACTCATATTATGACATTCCTTTTATACAAACATGTTAAAATTTTATAACCAATTCTTACTTGAGAATCACACACCCAAAATGCATAAGCCTCAACCTGAAAAGGCACAAGAGGTGTGCCTTTGTTAAAATGCGTAAGCCTCAACATGAAATGTGTTAGTCTTTTTGGAATTTGGTATTTTAGATTGTGCCTCGGGGCGTTTTAGGCATGTCGTGCCTTAAGGCCTCAAGGCAAGCCTCGATTGAGCCTTTTAAAGCACTGATTTAAACTTGCAATTAAGTTATTGACATTCTCATGTTCGATACCCTAATGGGTCGCAGACTTCAGCTGTGAAAGTGGAGAACATATCCTTCAAGCACATCAAAGGAACTTCAGCCACCGAGGAAGCTATGAGATTTGCTTGCAGCAATAGCTTCCCGTGTGAAAGGATATTTCTAGAAGATATTATGCTTGTGTCACCCTCCGGGGAAATACCAAAATCTTTCTGTTGGGAAGCTCATGGCTCAACCAAGGGTGTCATATACCCTTCTCCTTGCTTCTCTTGCAGTGGAAGCTTTAGTGAGCAGAAGGCTAGGCCCAGTTTTGTTCTTCACTCTGTTCAAAGATAGGCACTTACAATAACCAATTCAATGGAGCATTTCTAATGCCTTGCCTTGGTGTTGGATTTGAAATCAAATCAGTTGATTACAAATGAGGAATGAGACAATGGGTTGCTGGGAATGTTAGGTTCATTGTAGTGTGAATACAATTTATATATTTTCTTAAACTCTCATATTCTCAATGATTATGAAAGAGAATAGTTCAGATTTAGATTATTTTCTCAAAGGTCTAGAATATGATGTTGAGTTCTTTTTAACGAAGTGGGCGAGTATATCCTATCCTCATCTTCCTCATTGTAAGTCCTTTCGAGGTCAAATTGATGGTATGTAACAATGATATGAAAGCGTGTTTAATTTTTTCTTAATTTCTTTTTGTATTGATAACATTGAACCAAATGTGACATTAGTTAATACATGTGACTTTTAGCCATGTCTTAATCACTAACACAAATTATGAAATAAAAAATTTAAAATTATTAAACAAAATTAAAAACTAGAAATCGATAACTTGTTTTTGTTTGATATTTGTAAAGATAAAATAAATTTAAAAATTTTAATAAAAATGCGCATTTAATCTTTAAATCAAATAACTTTTTTTAAATGTGATTAAAATAATAAAAGGGAAAAATAATACAAATTTAAAATATTATAATAAAAAATAAAATTATTTTACTTATTTTATTTACTTGTTATATTTTCAAGTTCATTTTACAATAACAATCTTATTGTACAAGACAATTGAAAAATAGTAAATATATTTCATAATTAGCTTTTATTTTTTAAATTTTGTATGTATTTTTATTTTAATTATATTTAAAAATTTTATATGATTATTTTATATTAATTTTAATTAAAAAATATATATAAAATGAATGATTTAATTTAAAAAATTATTTCTGAATACTAGAATTTTTTACGTGAGTTTGACAAAATAACGAAATATTATTAATTTTTTTAATTTTTATTTTTTTAAAATAGTTAAAAATGAACAATAAAAATAAAAAATTAACAACTGTAATTTGTTTATTTACTGTGCACAAATGCAATGGTACGAAATAATCTAAGAATAAAAGTGTTCAAATGGTAATAAATCAAAAGCAAGGGTTGTTAAAAAAAAACCCTAGTTTATACCCCATATATATACTCACCTTCTCCTCGCAATGCGACGAACGGAGCGAATTAAAATGTCTAGGGATGGAGAGAGCGGTGAGGGTGAGGTAGCTGGAAGCGGCGCCGAACATGTGGAGACGGAAACCTGAATGCGGGGATGGTGATGTTTCCCCATCGTTTTTTTCTGTAGTTTTCAATCTGAATTCAGCCAAGCGCTGCTCGTTACTAATCCTTCTATCTCTTCATCCCCAAGTTCTTTTATTCGCTCCGTCCGACCTTGTGATGATGCCGTTACGGCGCTGAGGGTCCGCATTTCTTCTATTTTTTTTTTTCTGCTTGAATTTGCTTCTGTTTGTTCTATAAATGATTTATCTTTATTTTGTATTCTTAAATTCTTCTGCTAGGGTTGCGATTGAAATTCATGGAGGTTCACATTTGAAACCCTTGATTACTTTGATTGAAACTCACGGTTCTGTCTCGTTTCTTTGAATTAAGTTGAGACATTTCTTGCTTATTGTTGTGGCTTTTTAATTACCTAATTACCAAATAGAAGACCAGAAGGACGAATTGAGATGGTTAAGGTGTCTTTCATGGAGTTTATTTACATTTCAAATTTTAGTACCCTGAACTCATGAAACTCATGAACCTTGGTCTCATTGACGTGGAGGACGTACGCCCAAACATTCAGGTTGTAGAGGATCAAGTAATTGTAGCTGAAGTAGACTGAAAATCAGGTGGAAAAAAAAAAAAAATCATAGCAGAGGATAACAATGGGGAGATACGATCCATTGTATAGCTGTAGGAGTTCGAATTGTTCATCGTAAAAGTAGAATAGCCTATCAATTTTAATGATTTCCTACTTTTACTTCGAACAATTCAAACTTCTACGGCTATGCATTTTCAATTACTCAGAATCGTATCTCCTCATTGTTATCTTTCGGATTTGCTGCTATGATTTGTTATCCTCCTAATTTTCAGCCTTGACTTCAGCTACAATTACTCCCCAGTTCATAATCATATACCAAAACCATTTGTTGGAATCTCTGAATCCTAAGACCCTAACACCTAGTCTTTAAGCTTTGAATTGTGTTTGCAAGTAGGTTTTGCATTAGAATTAAATTTTCGTGCATGTTGAAGAGATTTAATATAATTTTTAGATTTAAGATTTGAATTTAAATTTATGTGTATTTTGAAAAATTTTAATATAATTTTATATTCTATTTATTCAAATTCACATAGTTTAAGTTTAAGATTTAAATGTTATGTTGAGTTTAAACTTGAGACTTAAATTGTATGTTTCCAAATTTAGGACGAAGGTTTTTACACACAAATTTAGGCACATATAGAGACTCAATGCTTGGGATTTTTGACTATTTAATTTATTATGTATTATGTGATAATAATATGATTATATATTATTATAAAATATATATTTTAAAATTTCTAATACAATAAAGGGAATTCTTCCTTTCATGTGTGGTTTTTTTGTTTTTGTTTTTGTTTTGTTAAATATCAAATTTATGCTTATAAACTATTTGTAACTTTCTCAAATATTTATTTAACCATCTATAGTTTTTTAAATGTTATTATGATTATATAAAAAAAAATCACTATAATTATTCAAATTATTTCAAAATACCTTTGTAATTAACTTTAATTATCTTAAAATATACTTAGAGATACTTAAATATAAAGTTAAAAATTAAAATAATTTTAACTGTTAATTGTTTTCTTTATAATTTTGTAGAAGTTTCACATAATAAAGAGCACGTAGTGCATGCTTGTGGTTAATATAATAATTAAATAAATTGTAAATGTTTATAATTTATTTTATTATTAATTATTTTATTTACTCATTCAATTTAATTAATCAGTATATTATCCTTATAAAAAACCTTTGCAAACATAGTATTGTGAATCCAATATGATGTGTTTTTTATTAAAAAAAAAAACAATTCTACACAATAGGAGTAGTGTTACAAATACCATTGAAACATCATACTGTTACGGTATATGATTGTACTTTACGAATCGATCGTTTGGATGTGGTTTGACCAGAACCGATCACTTGTTCGATCCATGTGGAGCTAGAAAATCAAACATAGAGCGATTCAATCCAAAACTGGCCAACCTAGTTCAAACTTGTCAAAATTGGCCTAATCTAATGTCATCAATTCACCACTAGGCCAGTCTACCAGTGGCCTTACCAGATCGATCATTGGTTCCATTTTTAAAATCTTGGTACAATATACAGAAAATTGTGAGTAAATAAAAAGTGTGATGCTTAAGAGGTAAGTGTATTAGTTCTTATCACTCAAACCTAATTGGTTTTTGAAGTTGTCGAACGTATTAACAATACAATTACTAAAAATATATTGTTATACAATTATTAGTATGTAACTTAAAATATACTTGATTTTGAATGAATAATGCAAAATTAAATTTACTTATTCAATATATTTCTTAAACAAAATATGTAACTATTTTATTATGTATTAAATGATCATTTTTACCTTAACTTTTCACTTTGTATATAAAAAGTTTTTTTTTATTTAAAAGCTATGTCCTTTAATTGAAAAATAGAGGGTAAGATTGTTATTTGATTAAAATAAAATATAAAGGTGGACTCTCAAGGTATTTGTGGAGTGCCAACAGCTTTTTATTTTAGAAGAGTCTAATAAATTAATATTTTAAATTGCGTGGGCCCTTATAATTAAAGTGAGCCAAAGACAATATGAAAAATGAGTGTAACAAATACATATTTTGAATTATTCAGCCAATATTATATATATAATTTATTTATTAATTATTTACAAATTTTGTCTAATTTTTAATTTAAAATCACTAAAATTTAGGAATTTAGGGTTTAGAAGTGATAAAGAACATTTTGTTTTGCGTTATATATATGCAGACAAGTTTTAATCAGCCATACCTCCTGTGACTTGCACCAAGAATTCCAATTGTGCTTGGAAGCTATGAATAATTATAGATCTCAAACAAAGAAAAATGGTCTTGTACCCATAATTTATTTCTTTATTCGGTTTTGATATAGTTTTTTAAATAATAAATATATTGATTATACTTTTTTAAAAAATATGGAGAACATAATAATATTAATTATTAATTTGATATGATAAGTTAGGGATCGTTTAGAACCATTTATGTAGAAGTGTTTTTTTTTTTTAAAAAAAATGTTGAATATGATGAGTACTGATAATAAGCTGTGAACTAGAAAGTGATAAAAGTTATAAGTGGTGTTTGGTTATATTTAAAATAGATGGTATCCGGATACCTATTTTTATTATAGGGTACCGTATAGTTAGTTTTAAACATATTTTAAATTAAAAATATTAATATTTTATAATTAATAATTTCATTAACAATTACTTTAATCATTGATAGTTAAAATTTAAATATTTTTATTGAAAATAACATAAGATCATTGTTTTTAATTAATAATAATTTTGTTATTAATGTATATTTATAATATATTATTATCATGTTAAATTATGATAAAAAAATAAAAGTATTAATATTTTTATAACTAAGAATTTAAATGATAATTATTTTAATTTTTTAAATAAAATTTAAATATTTTCTATTAACTAAAATAATATAATATTATTTATTAATTAACAATAAACTTGTTATTAATATTTATTTATAACATATGATTATCACATTAATTTATGTTAAAAATAGTATTAATAACTAAATTAAAAATTTTAGTTTATTTAATGTTAATTTAAATTTATAGATTATTCTTTTTATTCATTCCACTTATATTTTGTTAATCATTAATAAGTTATAATGCATAATAAATTAATATATTATGTTGACTTTTTGAGTTCGATCCCTAATTTTGATAATGACAAACCGTATGTTACTAATGTGTGTGCCTAGGTACTTGAATAGATTAATCTTTCAGAATACACACATGAAAGTGGATTAGATGCCTGAAAGACCTTAAAGAGCACATACTCCGGGCATATTCAGATATGACATCTGAAGTAGTAAAAGAATGAATACCTCTCTTTTTATTGTATATACATTTATTCTTTTGGGTCTGTAATATTTAATATGGTCTGTAATAATGCATCTGCATGCATGATAGGGTTAAAATGCTCAAAAGGTCATAGATGTACCGAAGGTAACAAAACTTGATTTCAGTCAACCGATGCTGGATTTTTGACCTTAATTTAAAAGTGTAAGCCGTAGACTGACTCTTGGTCCCCAAGCACCTTATGACAAAACCCCTATAACTCAAGAGTTATAAGTATATGAATATGAGTGATTACTTATCAAAATCAAGACCTAAAATGAACTTTGAAAGGGCTCCGGTCGACTGAACCAGTCTAATTATACTAAGCTGGGTCGACCGAATCATTGTTGGCTGAAAAGGCTTAGCCTCGGTCCACCGAACTGTGGCAGTATAAAATGCCACGGTTGACCAAACGGTCAAAGAAGTTGACTCATTGACTTTGCACGATCGATCGTTCATCTTTTTAACGTATCTTCTACGGTCGATCGAATTGACAAGAATCTGACACCCAATTGTTCAGTAGGCCGAACAATTCACCGAACGATCGAACCTTGAACGTTTGGAAAATCGCCTTGAATATGGTCAATCATATTCTTAGTTCAAAATCTTCACGGTCGACCGAACCATGAATGCAGTCGATCAAAACTCTCGAGTTGCCATATTTTTAATCGCGGTAACTCGCTCTAAACAGGGGTTAATTATTAATTAAACTTTTCAAAAATTCCCTTCATATCCCCAACGGTCTAAAATTAAGGGAATTCTATATATACCCTTCATTTGTCTAGATTAGCAATATAATTAGATATAAATTCTCTCTGATTTTTCTTAAACTCCCATTGCATATACTTCATATCTTCAAGCCTAAATTTTATGCTCTCTTATATTTTTCTTGAAATTTTTTTTTTAAACCAGAGAGTATTATTTGCTTAGCAAACTAATTACAAGTTAGAGGGTGTTTGATTTTCACTTGTTGTGTGCTTACATAGATTTATTCTTGAAGCTCATTATCTTTTTGAGAAAAACCATTATTAGCTTATGAGTCTTGGCATCTTCATTGCCAGATTTGAAAGTTTGCTTGCATTTTTGATAAAATACTTTCGAGCAAGCTTGAACCCTAATCTCATTTGTGCTTATACCAGAAAAATATTGTGTTGAGATTTTCTCTTTGAGATTCATAGTTCCTTTGATATTATGCTGATTTTATTTGTCTTGAATTAAAGGTAATTACTCTTGTGCACATACACATAAATACATTGTTATTGAGAGTTGAAATAGTGTTTTAGCAAATCTTACTTGAGCATTAGATCTCATAATTTGTGAGTGCATATGTTAGCTTTACCATAATCCCAAGAGGGGGGGGGGGGTGAATTGGTATTTTAAAATTGATGCCCTAGGTCAATATTCTAACAGCAGTATTTTCACAATCTTAAAATCAATCTAGTGTAAGTAAAATAAATCAATTGCAATATGTAACAGAAATTAAACAACACAATTTAATCAACCAAGCATGCACCAGAAAGTAGTAAAAAGTGACATTCGGAAGTGTTACCGAGGTTCGGCAAATTGCCTACGTCCCCACTTTGGCTAACAAGCACGAAGATTACCACTATAATGTTCACTTAAGCAGGTGGAGCGACATCTAAACAATCAGGTCAATTAGCACAGAGCTAACCTCAACCTTTACACACAATCCTTACCGGACTAGATTACCGCTCCCTCAGGTCACGCCTCTAATACAACAATATTTTTCTTAATAAGAATGGTACAGTAATTATGCTTTCATGTAAAGCAGATATGTACCCAATACGAATCACATATACATCAACAATATGGATATAGTGTAAACTCAGTGATGCAAATAGCTGTGCAAACAATACTCAATAGGGTATTATCAATGGAATGCTCAATAATGTTCAATACAAGCAATATCTTGAAATTTAAGTAAAACACATTTCAATAGCAAATCAAGATTCTAAAGATATCAATAAGATATTCAAACTAGCTTAAGAAAATTTTCTTCAATGAGATAAGCACACTACTAGTTTGAAAAATATTTTGGCTTGTTGAAAATATTTTTGCACAACAAAAATCAAAGCTATGGAAATTTTGCAATAACTATGCAAAGACCGCTAAGCTTGCTAGTCTATCCCAACAAAGATTTATAATATGAAATCAGTGGGATAAAACTAAGTCAAACTCCCCAAAAATAATATCAATAATCACAAAAGCAAATGAGAGTTTTAGCACTATCTAACAATCACAAGCACACTCTATAAGCTCTCACAATTTTAGAATGTATCAAGAGAATGGAAATTTGAGAGTATTTGGACAATAAGAGTATTGGCAAAAGAGAGGATTCTTGACTAATGATTTTTGCTAATTAATTGCCAATCCTTACAAATGAGCCTATATTTATAAGTAAGGTAAAAATTATAACCGTTTGGGATTTGTTGGGTATTCTTAGAAAAGTTTCAAAGTGTTTAGGAAGTATTAACCCTCATTAACCCGTATTTACCTTAGTTAAAATAATTTTAACTCGGCAAGGTTTAGGTGGTTGAATTGTGGTTCGGTTGCCCGAACAGACACGTTTATAAAAGGCTTTTAAATCAGTTCGATAGCCCGAATCCTAGTTCGGTGGCTCGAACAAAAGTTAAAAACATTTCTTTGAAATTTTGGGTGCTCAATCCTAGGTTCGGTAGCCCGAACGCACGTGTTTGGTCGCCTAGGGCTCAATTTGAACTAAATTTCTCAGTAGCCCGAGTTGATGAGGGGTCCTTTTCAAAGGGTTCGGGCGCCCATGGAAGGTATGCATGAAATGGTTCAGTCACTTGAGAGCTTAGGTCAACTGTTGACTTCTCAACAGTTCAGGCACCCAAAGAGTTTTGAACTCCTAGGGTTCAGTCGCCTGAACTCTCTCAAACTCCCTAATAATATTCAATTTAATGCATTTTTAACATTCCTGAATTTCGTATGTTATATGTGCATGAGTGTTGGGATCTAGAGTCATACTAGGGTCATACTGAGCTTACCATATATCCAATATGCATGATATGCAGGTAATTATTACAGACCATATCCTTAGTTACTATTACAGACTCATATTACATTAATTGAATTTACAATATGAAATAAAATCTTCAGGGTCTTCATGTCTTGCTTCAAGTGTCATTCATTGAGATGCTCATCTAAGCCTGCATATACACTTGAAAACCATCAAATACCTAAGTATTTGTCATTATCAAAATCGGGTGTGACCTATAAGGTCAACAACATATATTTCAGATCGTAATATTGTACAAATTTGCTTGTGTTAGAAGCATTGAAATTGTACACGAAAATTTATATTTGATTATTTGTTGTATTCCAAGCGTGGCCTGAGGGGGTGTTGATGTAATCCATAAGAATCGGTTGTAAAGGTTGATGTCAGCCTTGGTATTTTGACCTGACATTGTATACGGTGCATCTCCATCCATTAAGTGAGCTTTAGTGGAATTTTCGGGCTTACGAGCTAGAAGTGAGGATGTAGGCACTTTTGTCGAACCTCAATAACACATCTGGTGTCATCTTTATTTTATTCGCTTGACTATACTGTGCATGTTTGTTTAATTGATTTGGAGCAAATTTATTACAGTTGTATTTATGGACTTACTTCTTACACGTTTTAGATTGACCCTAAGTTTATGAAATAGTGCTGCTAGTTAGTTGACTTAGGAAAGAAATTTTTAAATATTCAATTCACTCCCTCTCTTAGGATTACACAAAAGTCAGCATATTATTAAATTTTGATTAAAAATTTAATTGAAAATTATGTCAAATGTTATGTTTAATTAATATTTATTAAAATTATGTCAAATGTTATGTTTAATTAATATTTAAAAATAATTAACAATTTAATTAATAATTATGTTAACTATTATTTTCAACTAATATTTAAATATTTTATTAAGTAAAAATAAGACAATATTATTTTTTGATTAACAATAATCTTGTTCTTAATTTATATTTATAAGATATGATTATCAAATTAATTTATGTTAAATAATATTATTCATTACATTAGAAATTTGAAATTTCAATATTAATTTAATTTAATAGATGATTCTTCTTTTTTATTTCATAATTGAATTATGTTTCATTAATAATTAAAATATTATAATACATAACAAAATAATATATAATTATTTTCAAATATATTTTTTAAATTATAAAATTGTCACTAAATTCCCGCTTATGAAGAGCTTACATCTTATTTTTATATTCTTTACTTTTCCCACTAAAATTCTCTACTTTACCCACTAAAATTTGATTCAAACATGTAGCTTTTAAAGCATCCTCCTCAAGTTGAAGTAGAAACGTGATTTGATAATCGGTAGGAAGTATAATTCCTTTGGCTGGCTCTTTCGTTTGAATAGTCTAACATATCAAGACAAACTTTCATCGTGCCCTCATTATTTGTCGTACTACCTCAATTCGATTTGCAGATAATCAATCACTTAAAATTAGAAGAAAATAATAGAAATTAAAAGATAGAAGTGACCATAGATATGATGTTTGACATATACATGGCTCTAATTAATAGGTGTATTACGTGAAGTATACGTCAGTAATACATGCATGCATCTTGAATCATTGAGGCCACCAACTTAAATTTGTCTCTGCATGCATCGACCCCATATATGACTTTTTTGTTTTCTTTCTTTTTAAAAGAAGAAATATGATTCTTTATTCAGATGGAGAAAAGCATCAAGCAAGCAGCTCGAGGAAAGCAGAACTAAAATCTGAAGGCATGGACCCTATCCGATCACAGACAATGATCCCCCTTTTCTCACTCATGTGTTTGATTAATGGAGTCTCAGAAATATATAGGGTCTGTTTCAGTGTGAGAAATAATTTTTATTTTTTATAAAATTATAAATAAAAAAAAAGTAATTAATTATTATTTTTTATAATGAATAACAATAAATATTTTTAACATTATTTTCTTGTGAAAATGATGAGTACTCTCTATTCAATTCATCAAACGCGAGAGCTGACAAATGAGAAAAGCCATTGGGTGATGACTAGTCCATCTTGAATATATATATAAAGCAAGAGATAGATGGAAAGAGGCACATCGATCCATCACCAGCGCCACACAGCAGTACTACTGCTGCGACAATGGTAGTGAAGGTTTACGGGTCAGCCTGCGCTGCCTCAAAGCGAGTGGTGGCCTGCCTCGTGGAGAAGGAGATCCAGTTCGAGACCGTCCCCGTCGATGTCTCCAAAGGACACCATAAACAACCTGACTTCCTCAAATTACAGGTTTATACCATTCCTTTCTTCTTCTTCTTCTTCTTCGAGTTTCTTGGTAGCTGCAGCCGACTAGCTGATCTCTCTTAATTATCAATTTCCCTTCTCATCCATTGCAGCCCTTTGGGTTAGTTCCTGTTATTCAAGATGGGGACTATTCTTTATTTGGTATTTTCCTTACTCTGTCTCTTTCTTTTGTTTCTCTTATTGATAATTAGACGACAGGTTTATATACATAAACAGAGACAGATATATACCGACGGAGATCTATGTGTTTTGACAAATTTAATAATTAAATTTCAATCCCTCAAATTGATAATATCCGGATATCAAATTTAAATATTTTGAAAGTTTCGGTGCTTTTATTTATTTTGAATCCTTAACAAATAAAGGTTCATTTATTTTATAAAATTTTGGTCATTTAAATTTCCTTTAGTACCTTGATCTTATGACTAGTTAACTTAACTAGAATAAACATGAGTTTTAATGATTTAGTTTATTGCAAAGTTCATTTTGAAGTTTTGATACTATTATTAGAAAATCCATGTTATGTTATGTTATGTATGACTTAATTTTTTAAAATCAGAAATGCTTTTAAAATTTTAAATTTAAAAACACGAAGTCTTATTTCTCACTGCTGCACTAGTGCAATGGTTCCAACGCTCCAAGTTAATTCTTCAATTATTCCGGGACCCTTTGAACTTCCTATTAATCCATGTTATCGACTCTTTAAAAAAAAGTTGTGAACATTTACCAAAACATATATGTTTCTATACATACATATACAACCACACATGCACACAAATAAGATATTAAGTTGACTGGAAAAATTAAAAAATTAAAATGACTATGTATTAGGAAGCATGATCTCAGTTCTTGGATTTGGATTTGAGTAAATTTGGACAATATGTAATATGTTTATATATTACATATTATACAGATTTATACAAATTCAAATTTAGGACTTCTCTTAAGTATAAGGTGAATGGCTTTGTTTCGATCTACATGCAGAGTCCCGTGCAATTATGAGGTACTATGCAGAGAAGTACAAGGACCAAGGGACTAATTTGCTGGGAAAGACAATAGAGGAAAGGGGAGTAGTTGAGCAATGGCTGGAGGTTGAAGCACACAACTACTTCCCTCCGGTGTACAACTTGGCAATTCACATCATGTTCTACTCTATTTTGGGCGTTCAGCCAGACTCCAAAGTCATTGAAGAGAGCGAACAGAAGCTTGCAAAGGTGTTGGACATTTATGAGGAGAGGCTATCAGAGAGAAAGTACTTGGCTGGGGATTTCTTCAGCCTAGCTGATCTTTCCCACCTTCCCTTCACCCAGTACTTGGTGAATGACATGGGGAAGGACTATATGATAAGGAATAGGAAGCATGTGAGTGCTTGGTGGGATGATATTAGCAGCAGGCCATCTTGGAAGAAGGTTCTGCAACTTTGTTGAGTGCTAGTTTAATTGGTATTGCTTTTAAATAATGTAAAATTATTTTCGATACATAAAATTTCAAGTGATGATTTGGATTTTAAAGTGGAGTATTTGGGAAGGAGGTTGTTTTTTTTCTTTTTCTTTTTTGTTGCTAAAAGAGGACGGCACTTTCAATTATTTATTAATAAACCTTCACTTTTGGTAGAGGAATACCGTAGTTACAAGTTTAAACCAACCAACCAACCAAATTAGGACAAGCAAAATTAAACATAACTAACAAAAGAGATAAAACATAAAAACAACCAAAAACAAAACGAAATATACCAAATGAAACTCTAGAGATGAACTAACGACGAACGGAAACAAGACCCCACCTATCCATCCGAAGGATACCTTTCAGATAATGTAGTAGAAGATGTTTTTCGTAGATTATATTGTTTCCCATTTCTCATCCTTTAGCAAGAAAATCAGTCGCACTATTACCTTCCCTATACTGATGCATCACCATGACATTCACTCCTTCTAACTCTACCACGAGCTCCTCGCAAAATTCCCAAAGATACCATAAAGTACATCTACCTTTCCAAAACCAATCAACTACAATTCGCGAGTCACTTTCAATAATCACATTAACATAATGCAAACATTTACACAAACGAATTCCTTCCCTAATTGCTTTTAATTCTGCACTATTATTCGTACCATTGCCAAAATAACTTGAAAAAACCGCTTTTACCATACCATGACAATCCTAAATAATTCCTCCACCTCCTGAAGTACCCAAGATTGCTCTTACAACTCTTATCATAATTAAGTTTTATTCACCCTACTGGAGGTTTAACTCATGAAATAATTTTTCCAGACCTATCTCAAACTCATTGATGCTTAATTTGAAACCATTCAAAATCTTAATGTCCAACTTCTTCAATTTTTAA
The DNA here is from genome assembly GCF_029873635.1 of Malania oleifera. Classification (NCBI taxonomy): domain Eukaryota; kingdom Viridiplantae; phylum Streptophyta; class Magnoliopsida; order Santalales; family Ximeniaceae; genus Malania; species Malania oleifera. The sequence goes on from NC_080422.1 coordinate 21,914,032, forward strand.
AAAGAAATGGTGCTCTCAGTAATAAAACTAACCCATAATCGAACACTTCTCCATATCTGATCTGCACTTTGATGAACTCCTTCCATTCTTGCTTTACATTTTCGATTCCAGAGGCACCACGTAATCAAACATGGAATTAGCTCGATTAAAATATCTTTAATAGATGATTTTTTTGCATAATGGAACCAATTTGCCATTTTATTTTTCCAAGGAAGAGATCGTTGGAAAGGAATCCCCAATGCCACACTAGCCCGATACTAAACCTCTGAAACCACCTCTTCTAAAGAAAGAATATGATCAATGTTTTCCTGACTTCTTTGAACGCAGCAATCAGAAGTCGAAGCCATCGATATTCCTTTGGTATGAATTCTATCATTTACAGCCAAACATCTAAACTAGGCTCTCCATAAACATATTGAGATTCTTCTAGGCAATAAAGAATGCCAAAACCAGTCATTCCACAAAAAATTATCACTTCTGCTCCTCATTGCCTCCCAAGCCGTTTTTGTAGAAAAATTATCGTACGGGGCAAGCTTCCAGACAAAAATATCCTACCCACTTTTACCTACTGACACTTGTTGCAAAATTTCCCTTATTTTATCAGCACCAACCAATTCCCGTACTAAATTAGAGTTCCAATTATTATTTAGACAACAATTCTTAATACACAGTTTCTTATTCAAAATATCCTCAGTGCTCACAGATAATGGGCCTGATGACAGCCACCTGTCGAACCAAAAAGAAGAGTTCCCACCTCTCACCAAAATTTTAACATTATCCATAACTTCTGAAATGGTAGCCATAATTGATTTCCAAAATCGAGAGTCATTTGGTTTCCCTTTCCTTATTAATAAATGATAATTTCTGTAATATTTAACTCTGAAAAAATCTGCCCCCATATTATTAGAAGTGAGCAATTTGAAGGCAAATTTCATGAGAAGAGATTTCTGAACTTCCTTAAGATCTTTCAGGCCCAGACCTCCTTCCGAGGTAGGTTTACAAATTTTCCCCCAAAAGCACAAATGAATCTTCCTTTTATCTTTCACCTCTCCCTATAAAAAATTTGAAAGAAGAGAGTTAATGCGAGAATATATGACCTGCGAAATCTTAATAACAGACATCAAATGAACAGTCATGCTAGACAACACATGTCTTAATAAAATCAATTTTCCACCTTGCGAGAGCAACTTAGATTTCCACCCTACAAGTTTCTTTCTAATCTTCTCCACAAGAGGCTCCAATGTCCTTGGCTCCCATCGAGGTTGTCGCTCTTGCCTAGCACCTCGATAAGCAAATCTGCCCATACCGTCATGTTCATCATCACGTGCTTCATTGCTACCTATATCATGTTCAAATTCAGCAATCGAAGGAGTATGTGGCCTTCGCCGCCTTTCATTGGATTGCCCTCTTCTCAGTCCATCAATTGCAGCGTCTTGTCTATCCAATCTATCTCTGAACTCCTCAAAAACTATATTGAGTCTTTCAAACTACTGTTGAATGGCTTGCAAGGTGAAGAATGAGTCTTGTAGAGGGTTTGCATTCTCGCTACCTTTGCTGGAAGTTTCAGCGCCAACCACCTTTCTACTCATAATTTCAAACCTGCAAAAAGGATATTAGAGAGAAAAAAAAAATTTCCTCACTCACTCCCTTACGTATTTACCCTCCAAACAATGACACTCAATGCTCGTGTTTTTGACACAAATTTTTTTTTTTGGCTTTTTCCCTCTGATACACTCACACACTCGTGCCTCTTACCACTCAAGATTTCTCTTTTAGTTCTTTAATGAACTAATCCCAAACAAATCAAACGCAACTAAATCAATGAAAAAAACTAAATCAAGACACGAAACAACGAAAGAAAGATAAAAAGAAGTCAAGAAAACAATAATGACACAAACGAAATAAAAAGAAATTCAACGGAACAAAATAACCAACTCGGCCAAGGATATATTCAAACACAAATCAAAATAACAAGTTGCTGCCTCCTATTTTTTTTTTTTTTTTTTTTTTTTTTTGAATGCAAAATACTGCATTTTATATTTTTTTTTTTTTCTTTTTTTTTTGAATGCACAAAATGGTTTTTTTTTTTTTTTAATGTGCTCTAATCAGCCTTGCTATATTTCTTTCAATTTCCAGCCACAAAAGATTCAATCTTGATGATGGACGATATTAAAGAAGAGATGGAGAATTTTAAAAACAAGAAAACAAGATAGGTAGGTCGGATGATAGAAGAATATGAAATAAGGATAAATGATTATAAGATAAAAGAATTTTCGAAAGCAAACAAGAAAAATAAGATAGATAGAATCTGATTTGAACCAAAGCTCTGATACCAAATGATACAGAACCCCAAGAATGAACGTCCGGAGACCCCAAATCAGATTTATCAAAACCTCAAACCCAAAATAAGATTCAACATGGCAATGGATCGTTGACCTATTGCTTGACGTGAAGCACAAACCAAAAATATCAAATTAATGGATGAATGCCACAAAGGTAGCACCTTTAATAAGTTCGGTGAAAGTTCAATGAAGAACTTGAAGAGAAATAAACCTCACTTGTAATTGTATTTAGCCAAAAATAATCATCCTTTAATACAATAGAGAGTTGACTACTAATAGAAAAGAAAAGAAACTCATGACATCAGTTCGGCCAATAAAAATAAGCTATGACATCAATTTGGCCAATAAAATAATCCCACATAACTTTAAGCATGCCATGTCATTTAATGAAATATGTGCAAGTCACATGCCATGTGTCATTTAATGAAACATATGCAAGTCACATGCCATGTGTCATGTCATTTAATGAAACATGTGCGAGTCACATGTCATACTTAATTGACACAATTGGCCCACTATTTAATCCATAAAAATTCCCCAAACAGCCCTTATTGACTTAAGGTTCCAGCTTCACACGCCTTTAGACAATTTAGCATCTTAGGCTCTTCAAGAAACTCTTTTTCTTTAGTGTCCATGGCCCTCATTGACTCTTATTCAAAAAACTTCTCGATTAGTCCTTGCATAGCCTCCTTGACCTTCTTGGCACTAGCTCTTGTGATGGGTCCGCTTGGAACGTGCAGATCATCGTGTGCAATTAGAGCTTGTGGGTTCATATCAAAGGCGCACCCAAATATGAAATAGGGAATTTACCTTCTATGAAACCCGTGATTCTCAATAAACCATGCTTCCTAGCCGGAGTGATGTATTTTGAGAGGAATAACGCTAACTTAGTCTTACTGATTTTTTGACCCGACCACTTCTTATACATTTCTAGAGCGTAAACTAAATTTCTCATAGACCTCTTCCCACTATTCACAAAAATAAGACTATCATCTGCATATAACAAATGCGAAACCAATGGGGTCCCAATCCGATGATTAAATTTACCAATCCGACTAGTCTCATAGTTTTTCCTAAGCAATTTTGTCAAAACCTCCTCCATTATGATGAAAAAATAAGGAGATAGTGGATCCCCTTGCTGCAAGCCTCTCATAGATTGGAAAAACCCCTTAAAGATTTCGTTCATTAAAATAGAAAACCATGAAGACTCCACACAATTTTTTATGAGCTTGCAAAACCTCTCAGAGAAACCAAAAGCCTTAAGTACTTCCAGAAGAAAATTCCAATTCACTCTATCGTAAGCTTTAGCCATATCTAGTTTTATCATCACATTACCGCCAACTATTTTTTTATACAAAGACTGAACCATTTCTTGAGCCAATATAAAATTTTCAAAAATACTTCGCCCAGGAATAAAAGCACCTTGTTTATGCGAGCCAACTTATCAACAACCTCGGTTAGTCTATAAATAAGAATCTTGGAAAAATTTTTATAAGCCACAGAGCTACTAATAGGCCGAAATTTATCAAAGCTAGAAGGATTATCCACCTTTGGAATTAAAACAATAAATGAAGAGGAAAATAACTTGGAAAGAGTAATGCCCTGAAAAAAATCCATTGCCGCATCCAAGAGATCTTTTTTTACAATGTCCCAGCAAGATTTATAAAATTCATATTCAAATCCATCCGGTCCCAGACTGCTTTCTTTGGAAATAGAGAACACAACTCTTTTAACTTCTTCTTCTGTCGAATCACCGTAGAGTAAATTATTATCAACATCTGAAATTTGTCTTTGAATTAACTCGGAGAGATCGCATGGTTCAACCGCTGAACACTCTAAAAGAAAATTCTGAAAAAAAACAGTTACCTCATTATGAATTGCTTCCACACCCTCCAATATCCTCCCATCGTTCAGAACCATACGGTCTATACAACTCTTATTCTGCTTTTGATTGAAGTCACCCATGGGTTTTGTAGCATTACAGATTTCAACTTTCAAGTCTTGCTTCATCGCGCTACATGATTAACAAGTTATCAAAAGCTATTGAAGCAAATTTCTTTGAAAAAAAAATAGCACACATGCGCTCGCGCGCGCTCACACACACACACACACACACACACACACACACACACACACACACACACTTTCTATCTATAGTTTCAATAATAGAATTAGATAGAACAATGGAGTTACAATATTGCAATACAAATGTAATGAAAAATTGTAAGCCAAACCATAGAGAGGAATAACAATTGCATTTGTAATGCCACTTGTAAAGGTAAGAGGATAGTGTTGATTGTTAAGTACATAATAAAAAGTTGTTAGAAAGGCTACATATGTCATATTGTTCACAGAAAAAAGTTACTTTAGAGAGTATAATGTTAGTTCTTGGTCACTACTAAACTATATTCTTATATTCAAAAAATGATAGAAGTTCGAAAACCATTCCTACATTTCATAATCTCTTTCATCTCAATCTCAGACATTGGAAAGAACCAAAGGAATGTCGTTGATTTGGTTTTATTTATCTTTAAGATTCCATGATTTTGATGTTAGAATAAATGCAGGGATTCATTGTAATGAATATACCTAGAAATTTAATAGGATTAGTTTTGGATAGAGTAAATTACTTAAGATTACATTTTTCTAAAAGAGATCCTTCATGAAATAGCTCTTTCCGAACTCGTATAGCAATTGGAGAATTCAAAAGTCAGTGATAGATAATCAATTGAATTGTGAGTAGAAAATAGGAATAGTATATGTTATAACCAAGAATTAATTTAGCACCTCATTAGCTTCAAATATTTCTATCATCTCCTCAATAACACTAATTGGCATATAATGAAATCAAACAAACAAAATCAACAAAAATCTAGAAATGAAAGAATTAAATAAAACAACTTAAGCAAACAACTAAAAAATGTTTGTAGAAGATTCTCAACCCATTTTATAAAATGAATGACAAAAAACAACACTACAATAATCAAAATCAGAGGGAAGAACAAAAAAAAATCTAGAAATTAATGAATATATTAAAATAAAGCAAAATCTAGCACAAATATTGTTATGGGTCACGAAAACAATATAGGAAATAAGGAAAATAGATCATAGAAACTATACATCAATATGCATACTACTGCAACAATTGACATAAGAGGAATACAGCCAATAAAAACTCAAAATTTTAAAAAGAAAATAAAGCAAAGTCAACTAGGCACCATCAGTACTTAAGACAATAATTATACAATTAAGGCACAATAATAAACATAAAAAGTTAAAAAAAAAAAATAATTGTTTAAGCTTAAACCTATTGACATTCAACTAGAGTTTTTAGAGATAGCAAAAAAATTTGCATGCTTAAAAAAAAAAAAAAAACCGGTTAAAAGAGGGAGAAAAAAGGAAAAAAATAAAAACCCTCCTATAGAAAATATGACATAGTTCTAAAAAATTAAAACAATGCACAAATTGTTTCTTAATCCATGCCTAACTTTTTTTTACCACATTGAGAACTACAACTTTTAGCCTTTGTATTTTTAGGAATAGTTTTATGATATTTGTATAAAAACATTATAATTTATATATATATAAAGTTCACTAAGTTTTTTTTAAGAATTAAACACGTGACTCGTGAACACTTCACCTAAATCCCATTAACCTAATTAATTGAATTGGATACTGTCTATAAACAATATCACTTCCTAACTCAAATCCATCCAAACTGACCCATAAACATATATTAAATGAATTAGATATAATATTTTTTTTCAAAAAAAGAAAAGAAAATGAGCACGTTCATCTTGCGGATATTCACCCAACGACCCGTCAAAAGAAAAGCCCAAATTCATAACCCATTCACCATTAGCCGCGCGCATGCCCTTAGCCAGGCGGCGGGCGCCCAGCCAGCCCACTGCCAAAGGCCCATTCCCATTTTCCACTGCCAATCGCTCAAGGCCCAAGCCCAAACTACAATTAGAATTGTTCTCTGAAAAAAATATAACTCTAAAGTAAAACCCTAGATACTGGAGAGAGGCTCACATCCGCGCAGGCGGCGCAGCTTGAGGGAGGAGTGGGACTTCACCTTTCAGTGCTTCACCGGACTCCACACTCTAGTTCGCCTTCGCCTTCGCCTTCGGGGTTTTGAGGCCTGAGGCTTAGCCAGTAGCCACCGAAGAGAGCTTCGGTTCGGTTGTTCGGTGTTCGCGACTTCGGGCCGATCTTCTTCAACGGCCCGGCAGGTCTCCATCTCCCACCGAACGTTAACTCGGCCGACCGCCGACCGCCAGTCGCCAGACCGCAGGTCCGCAGCCGCCGCACCATTATTCCGGCGAGGTGTGGCCTTTAAAATTTGTTCTCAAATCATATATTTCGAATTTGTGAATTTCTTTTGAAAATTAAGGATTGTTTGTGTCTTTGTGATTTGATTTTTTGACAGTAATGATAATAGTAATTACAGCACTGATCTTTGAAGAATTAAATGTTGATTTTTACCAATCAAAACACTGATTTTGAAACATTAATGCAGTGATTTTTGAATAGTAAAAATGCTAATATTGTACCCTAATTCTGGAAAAAAAAAATGGAACATTGAATTTTACATACTTTAACACTAATTGACATGCTGATTTTTTAAAAATAGTTAAAACACACTGAAGGCATTAATTAAAACACTACTTTTAAGAATATTAAATGCTCTAATCGACTAATTTTTAAGCATTAAAATCATAATCAGGACATTAATTGTTAAGCATTACAATATTTTTTTCCCTATCACTAAAGAAAAATTTATGTTACCAGGGCATCAAGGAGATGCCATCCCGAGGTACAAAACATTAATCACTCTGTAGAGTGTCACAAACATCAAGGATTACATTCAGAACATTAAAAATTTGCTCACTAAGCCAGCTGGAAACAACAGTAATCCACTGATCTTTGCAAATCTGAAGCAGAGTAGCTGTATCTTTGAAGGCTCTTTTATTTCTTTCTTTCCATGCACACAAAAAAATCATTACCGCACTGATTGTCAAAAACACCTAGACACCTTAAACACTGTTGTTTGCTAATTAAGAAACCAAAAATACTCGTTTCTAAACACCATAAACGCTGATTTTTCTGAACACTAAAATACTAATTTAAACACTGAATTTTTGAATGTTAAAACATTGACCCTTTTTTTAGCACTAGAAAATATAGGATTTAGCACATTAATACACTAATGCTAGAAGCATTCATTATACTTTTTATCCATATTCACACACATCCAAATCTATAGTTTTAATTTCATGCTCCTTAAACGCAAGGTTAGAGAACACATATGATATGTGTATGTATATATCCACAAATGAAAATATTTGCCTCCTAAATGTAAGGTTATAACACACAAAATGGTTTGAAGTTGTTGAGAAATATGTTGAGATTTGTTTAAATGTCTGAGAATAGTATGTTTAGAGAAACTCACGTGGTTTGAGAATGGTTATGATGTTTAAAGAGACTCATGTGGTTTGAGAATAGTTACGATGTTTATAGACTCATGTGGTTTGAGTTTCTATTTTGATTTTGATTGGGATTAATTTTTTGTATTTTAATGCTTGTAGTTTGCTTGCTTAAATCGTGTATGCACAATTACGAAGTTGTTAAATTATTTGAAATGTTTTTATCATAGTTACTAGAAATCGCTAATATACGAGCAAACCACGTATTAGACAAACTATAAGAAATGTTTGTACCATATTTACTCGGTAAAATAGTTTTTTACTTTTGTGATTGGTATTAACTGTTTAACAATTTACCAAATTCTAATTTTAAACATGACTTCAATTATTATGCCATGAAAAAAATTACTATCGAATGATAAAGAATTGTATTTAAGAATGACGAATTATCCACCAATCTACCATGGATTATCTGATCTGAACTGCTTTCTAGTGTTAGTCACTTAGATGGGCCCTGAAAATTGGATTCTGGAGCTAGGATAATATTTTCTTTTCAAATGACAATGAGAGTTTATGGTGGACATAGCAAAGAATGATTTCAAGTGATGATAGTTGATATTCCTTTCATACTCACAAATATGCTCTCAGGTAGATGCGTCTAAGGGCTAAGATTGCTTTCTAGTGTTAGTCACTTAGATGGGCCCCTGAAATTGTATTTATTTTAAATTTTTTAATCCGTAAGAGTCTCACGAGTTTGGGTGCATTGACTTGTATAGGTTTCATATAAGTTCAAATTGTCATTCCTTTCCAAGAAAATTTAAAAAATTTGCAGTTGTGTGTTATACTTTATTTTTTTTGCATTGGTAGATTTTGGAAATACCACAACATGAGGTAAGGGTTCCTTTGATGCATATATAAGGATTAGGTTTAGGAAGCAGTGATTTCGAATGAGTGGCTGTTTTGCTAATGATTTTTATAGTGGACATAGCAGAGAATTATTGGATCATCATCATCAATAGTTATTGCAGAAGTTGGAGTCAGACTTAAAATATTTTTTAGATGACTTGTGCACAGTAGTTTGTTACAATAACAATAACATTATAAAAAATGTTCTTTTTTATGTGTAAAGAACTGCATTCATTTTCATTATCAAATATTTGTTTGATATGTGGCTTTCTCTTTTTCCCTTTGTTTTTATTTTTCTATTTGTTGTTAGTTGATTTCTTTGTCAGTTGATTCTTATTTTCTCGATATGTGGCTTCCCATGTCCTGATGCATATTTTATTTTTGGTTACTTTATTTGTTTGTTAATTGGGGGTTATTTTTCGTCGTCTCATCATCATCATCATCATCATCCAGAAATCCTTGGCATGGGTTCTGTACATCCTCACTGTCACCCTTGGCCTTTTTGTTGATAGTTGATTTGTTAGTCTGTTGATGCTTATTTTATTGATATGTGGCTTCCCATGTCCTGATATATATTTTATTTGTGGTTACTTTATTTGTTAGTTAATTGAGGGTTATTTTTCTTCATCTCATCATCATCCAGAAATCCTTGGCATGGGTTCTGTACATCCTTCGTGTCACCTTTGGCCTCTTTGTTCCCTATTATATGCCAAACGAATGAAATTATTGTCATGAAACTGATTGCTGTTGCCTGCACGTGTGTTTCTCTATAACACAAATTTCTTATGTTAATTTCATGGTTTCTTAAAATTACAGCCCCTGATTACTTATGTTTTATCTGCCACTCTTTTATCTCGGGTGGTTGATTTGTATGCTTGGTCCTCCTCCAAAATTTATTCCTACTATTATCTTTATTTGGGGTATGCCTAACTTATTTGGTTATCAAAGTTTTTCAACTTAAAAAGTTTGATTATGTAACTTAGGAGTTTAGTTATTATTCTTATATTAATCATTCTGATGCAGCATTTTCCTCCAATTTTTACTTCTTTCTTTTCTTGAATTGTAGCTCTTGGTCTCCATGATGGCATGAGGTCTAGGAGCTGTGGGGCATCATTTAGATGCACCAAGTTTAACCATGATTCATAGCATGTTCCTATCTTGATATCCATAATTTTTCAGTTATGCTTTGAGCATTTGACTCCTTAAATCAATGCTCAGGCATTCTGGTTCTTAGAGGAGAAACTTGATCTATAACTTTCTCAATTTTTTCGTATTTTTTCTAAGTGTTTGGTCAGCTCAAAGTCACTGGATGTTTTCCAGAAGGATTGCATTCATTAATTTATAACTTCACTATCACATTGGGGCCCTCCATGAAGATAAACCCGCTTCATCCCCATCCTTCATTATTTTCACAGGGAAATTCATAAACATTGAAAGTTTTCCCTTGGTTCTGGGTTCACTTGAATGAAAAGTGCTTCATTTTATGGCTGAGCAGCAGTTCAATTTTGCCAATGATGCAGATTTTAATTTCATAAGATGAGCCAAAATCACCCCCCTCTCTAAAATCAATTGCATCTTGATGTTGCCAGTGACAACTTATCTTAACACAATATCTAAATAAATAAGGCTTTTTTTTTTAAATCAAATTTTATCTTTGCATGATGTAGAAATAATTTGGTTATTGCTTAGAAGGGTTTTTGTGTTGGCTATTCTTCTTGGAGCATAGTACTCATTCTAGTTAAGAATTCAAAACCGTTGTCTTTTTGAGTGGGAGAAGGTTTTTACTTGGAGTGCTTATGCTACAATTTGCAGGTAAGCCATGGTTAAGCATAACAATGTTGTGCCAAATGGACACTTCAAGAAGCACTGGCAGAACTATGTCAAAACTTGGTTTAACCAGCCTGCCCGCAAAACAAGAAGGCGGTTAGGTAGTTGGTTAATTGTGTTTAAACCATTGTTTTGCATTTTGATAGTTTTTGGATCTTGATTTCCACTTGTATTGAGTTTACATGTCTGTGTTAATGCTTTTTTCTCACGATTCATTCTTCAGCTAGGCAGAAGAAGGCTGCGAAGACATTCCCACAGCCCACAGCAGGACCACTTCGACCTATTGTCCATGGGCAAACTCTGAAGTATAACATGAAAGTTAGGGCTGGCCGGGGATTTTCTCTTGAAGAGCTTAAGGTGAGTTGTATTTTATTATCAGGTATTTTGTAACACAAATTGATTTATCATGTTAGTGTTAGTAATCATTGAGAATGATGGCTATTAGATTTCCCCTTTTCCTACTTTGTTTAGGAGCTTTAACATGCTCATTTATATTGCATCTCCTGCATCATATTTCTCATGATACATGAATTATAATGCTTCTAAAAAACTTATATTGCCTGGGGTTTTTACTACACATTAGTTGATAGCTGTGATATCATCATTGAGAACGATAGGATGGCGTTTTCCCCCTTCTTTTTGCAATGCTCACTTTGTTTAATGTCATTATTTCTTTTGAACCATTTTTGTCCATTCTATAATTTTTTTATATAATGATGTGATATTAACTTGTGCTCCATTTGGTTGATTTTTTTTTTTTTTGGGGGGGGGGGGGGGGGGGGGGGGGGGGGGAAGAGAGAGATGAGTGGTGGTTGTCATTGTTCAGTTTGATCTGTAATATTACAAAGGGATATTTGGGTTTCTATAAAGTAGATGAAGTGCCTCATCCAGTTAAAAAATTTGATGAAACAAAAGCCAATGGGAATAACATCTTCCCAGCACTCATTTTGATTGTTTAGTGTTGAAATAGGAAATTCTATGCTCTGTTTTCTACTAGCTAGTTTATTAAAATTGATTTCGTCATATGCATTCAGACGGCAGGCTTTTCGAAAAAACTTGCTCGAACTATTGGTATTGCTGTTGATCATCGTCGCAAGAATCGTTCTCTTGAAGGCCTACAAGCTAATGTGCAGAGGCTAAAGACATATAAGGCTAAGCTGGTTGTCTTCCCAAGACGTGCAAGAAAAGTCAAGGTACAACATATATGATTAGACAATTTTGATGACTACTATCCCATATTTTAAGCTCTTGATCTTTTATTCTTAGTCTTGGAATAAATTGTGTGTTGCAGGCTGGTGATTCCACTCCTGAGGAACTTGCAACAGCCACACAGGTCCAAGGTCCTTACATGCCCATTGCAAGGGAGCAGCCCACTGTTGAGCTTGTGAAAGTTACAAATGAGATGAAATCATTTAATGCCTATGCCAAGTTGCGCCTTGAGCGGACGAATCAGCGCCATGTTGGTGTCAGGATGAAGAGGGCTGCTGAAGCGGAGAAGGAAGATAAGAAATAGACTATGTGAGGGAAGAGCCAGTGATTTCAGTCACTGGGCAGAAATCCTCAAATTTTGGCGAATGTGGGTACTGAGTCTGATCATTTTTATTACCTATGATGCCAAAACTTTCTGTTTTGAGTTTCTAGTAGGTTTTATAGGCAACTGTTGTCTTTATCCTTGGTCCCGAATTGCTTTGATTATGTTC